>NW_009731134.1:13553-71542 GCF_000703405.1 Apaloderma vittatum | reverse complement strand
ACTGGGTTTTAGCTCAAACCCAGGACAGGTGGTTATCCAGGATTTTTTTAATACATACATGTTTTTAATATTTGCGATGTCTTGTGCTGAAGGTTCATGATTTTGGCATGTTTCAGTACATCCTTGCTTTTGAAGTGTTTTATTATTCAAGGTGGTGTGTCATCCTCTACACTTAATCTTTTTCTTAATCATTTAAGTAGCTTGAATCTTCTTGAAAGGAAGGATACGTGACAGTTTGGCTTATTCACTTTTTTGGAATTGGCAGCTAGAACAACAGTGGTGTAAAAACAAACAATCAAAAATTAAAGTGAGAAACAAAATACTTGTGTATCTCTCTTGCAGATGACTTTTTAGCTGCTTTTGTTCTACAAAGTGTTTGAAAGAGTACACATTTCAAGTAATGTGTAGTTTGTCAGAAGGAGGAAGAACTGTTCTGTTTGTATCATGTTGAAAAGAAAATATATTTTTATTTCTAAACTAACCCTAGAAAAAGTATATGGTCACTTTTGATATTATTCTTTGGCTCAACTTGGTAAGTATTTTGGCATTTGGGATCACTGGTGGTTAGTATTGTTTCTACAATACTGATCTGCTTCCATATTATTTTAGATAGCACTCAGAATTATTATTTTTTAAATTCTTGTTTAAAGTTACATTATTTTTTTAATAAACAAAACCCAGGCTTTAGGTAAGAAGTTGCTTAATGATATTAAAGATCTTTTAAAAAAGTGTTCAGTTTAAAATATTTTAAAGCTTGACAGCAAAGCTTTGTGGCACTGTTGAAAGGGGCAAAGAATTATAAACTAACACAGGAAACAGCAGAGCTGATTTTAGTCACTGTAGTAAATTTTAGAAATAGCTTTTATAATTATATTGAAGGGTTTTATGAAAGATGATGGATAACTTTGAGAAATAAGCTGAAAATTAGTGCTGCTCTCTAGTGCAAGAATGAAGAGGAACATAAAGGATTTATCCTTTGTGGAAAAATTTCCTATGGAGAACAAATGTGTAGGCCTTATGGGCTGTAAAAGCTAACCTTCCTACTATTTAAGTTATGCCATAAACTAGCTAGAACATTTTCTGGTTTTTGTGACATACCTGAAGATTAATTGGGGTGTTTAATGAAAAATATTTTTTTTATCTTTTGATTAATGAGCTTAGTCATAATATTCCATCTTTATGTAGTTATTAATGCTGTATCAAATTAGCGTATAAATAAGCATGATTTGATTAGGGCATTATCAGGGAAGAGGTTCTATGAAATTGAGATTTAATATCTTCCAGCCTGCTGGAACAGTGTCTTTGCAAAAAAGAAATTCTTCTATCATATCTTATTTTTTCCTTATTTTTATAGAAAACCATGAGCATCTTTTTAAATGTGTTTGGCTCCTGTTACAACAGCGTAGGAAATAGTAAGGAACAATTTATATATCTAACAAAAATTGAATATTTTGAAACTTTGCTTTAACTTCCTATGCAAGGCAAGCTAATGTTGTTGTTTTGTTGTATGCTGAGCAGCATCAATCTTCTGATTTGGCTACAATGCCAAGTACAAAGCCTTTAATTGTGAAGGTATTACTTTGAAGAAGTCGTTTGTAACATATAACACAAGCCTTGCGCAATAATTTTCTTACTAGAAGATGTGTATTGCAAATGCTTCAATTATTTCAGGGCTTTTAAAGTGAATGTATGCAGTAATATACTTAAAACATAATCTATGGTTTTTTACATAACTGTCTGATTATGGCAAAATGTAGACATTGATGTCAAGTCTTTATCTTATTTTTGTGAGGAATGAATGTGTATTTGAAAGTATGTTTTTCAGGTACCATTCCCTTAATTCTTTTATGCTCTATAAAGGCCAATTCTTTTGAACGGGAATTTGGTATAAGGCAGAGCTTTTCACATGCCTGAGATTCATAAAAATAAGCATGTTTTCCATAACTTTATTTTTCACAGGTGTTTGTCACATTTGTTATATATAAAGCTCAGTGAATCTTTTGAGATGTTAAACGTTCTGCAAAATTGTATAATACTCCTGTGTGTTTATGTTTACAGGCTGTACATCTGGCCCAGGCAAGTTTCCAGATTGAGGCCTTTGGCTCCATATTCATCCTTGACCTCACATTGAATAAGTAAGTGCACAATTTGAGGTTTCTTTCTTTCCTGCTCTTACTGTCTTTAACTTATGACACAAGGTCAAGGCATGTGAAATCCCATGATCTGTGGAAAAAATATGTTGTTATCCAAGTTTATTAATACAAAATAACATTTAGCCTTTTTAAAGCAAGGTAACTGTTACCCTTGCTGACACCCATAACGTATATACCTTTAAAATTTTGTTTTTCCAGTACCAGTAATGTTTGAAAGGTATGGATTTTCTTGTGCGTTTTTTAACTTATTGATGAACTGTTATACAGATGTTACTTTAGTTGCTCAAGTCATTATGCAGGAATATTGTCAATACTTGTATGAATGGCTCATCTTTAATGATCTGGAAAATATGCTATTGTCACTATAATTATGAAGTTTCTAATGAGGTGGGAATTCTAAACATTTGGCTGTACTGAAAGGTGCAGCTGGAGTTTGTTTACCGGTGAGATAGACAATTTTACATAATTGTCAGGCCTAGAAGTTCATAGAATCATAGACTGGCCTAGGCTGGAAGGGACCTTAGAGATCATCTAGTCCAACCTCCCTGTTTTGGGCAGGGATGCCACCTGGCAACACATGGGGGCCGAGCGGGAATTGAACCCACGACCTTTGTGTTGGTCCTTATTGCCAGCACCACACTCAAACCACTGTTCTGGCTTGTAATATAGGTTGTTGGTGATTTAGCTGTTTGTATTGCACCTACTTATATTCCCAGCTGAAGATATGGTAATACGTATTTTTTCTAAATATTGTGATGTTCTTTTTTGCACTGGAAGAAATTTATACTGAGAAGGCTTAAGAATAAGGTAGAAGTATAAAATTAGTACTAAATGCTGGACAAGTAAAATTATCTGCAGTATTGCTTAAAAGTGCATTTGCCCCTTTTGCTGCCCGTGTGCCTTTCAGCACACTTAAAGGAGAAACAAATGTACAGACACTTCCTCTCCATTTTCCCACACTTGTTCTGTCCTGATACACCTTCCCTGCCCATGACACTTCCTCTGAACAGCTCGTAATAATGTTTGCATGTTTCCACAAGCCCCTGCAGAATTCCTGCCAAATTTGTTCTTTCCCGGGAGACCCATGATGACATTGTTTACCACTGTGGTAAAGTTCTAGTAGGACCTCCTTAAGGCTGTGCCTGAGTGGCTCCTTCCCTGGACTGTCAGGTCAGTCAGTGACCTAAGAGAGATGATAACAAAGACCAGAACTCTTACCTCCTGTTCATTAGGGTTTGTGTGTCTGGGTGTTGGTTGCTTTTCCTAGTCTTTTACGCTGAATGGCTGTTAGCCACATGCCATCACAAACCCGATGACCTTTTATATTCCCTGTTTCTGTGCAATGTTACCATTTTCCAGTACAATAGCACAAACAGCTTGAAGGAAATAAAAGTCCATCCTACCGCTCGAATCCAGTGTGCAGAGACAAGTCAAATAATAAGGTTTGTATGGAGTTTGAATGGGTAATCAGCTTTTTAGTTGCACAAGACCTGCAGGTGTTAAAACAAATGAAATAATTTTATTATCCTGAAGGTCATTGTTGGCGGCTTTTTCTGACAAGAAGACTCAGGAAATAAGATGAGTTTTGAGCTCTTTAAACAAGGTGGGTTACTCTGAAGTTTCAGATGTCTCGCCACTCATTACACTTAAATGTTTCACCAATTTCAGTCTGTCAATGTGATGTAATTTGTGACAATGCATAATCTGACTTGAATTATGGAAATAATTTGATGCAAAAAGTAATTTTTCTAATCTGTAATGGATTAAATATTTTCTTAGTTAATGCTCATAGTACAAAAATTAAGAATTATAGGGTACTAATGGGGTAACAATCCCATTTCAAAAGTTAGACTTTTTAAAATTCAGCTGTGATTGTCTGCCCAAACTTGATAAATTGCCTATGCAACAAGTAACATGTTGCATTGTCTTAAAAAACAATCTATATGAAAAACCTTTAAAAGTCTTCATTAATTTCAATAAATTGATGTTTTTGTCTTCAAACAATACTGTCAATTCATTTGTTGTAATCAATGATCCTAGTGTATCTGAAAATATTCTTATTTTTTCATTTATATATTATATACATGAACAAATGTCTGTGAAGTGCTTACAAATTACTTTCTGATGATCTCTCTTCCACCAACATGTGAAAGGCTTTTAACTCTTATGTCCTGTTTAAAGCTACCAGTATTTATGTTCTGTTGTAGTACTAAAACACATCAGAGAGCAGTGCTACCAAAAGCAGTGAATTAAAAATGTCTACTTGCTGGTTTTTTAGTGATGAGGGAAATTGGCAGTATTGTCTGGCAGTTTTCAGCTGATGATCTAGCACCACTCTCTAAACAGAGTAGTCCCCTCCAGCACTGGGGGGTGGGACCATGCCAGAGCCTTCCCCCACTGGGACTATGGTGGCTGAGGCACATACAAGGAATGAGGAATTAGGTACCTGAGCTGGACAGAACCAGAAGTTTCTCTCATAATTCTCTCATAATTCTCTCTCGGGACCATGCCAGAGCCTTCCCCCACTGGGACTATGGTGGCTGAGGCACATACAAGGAATGAGGAATTAGGTACCTGAGCTGGACAGAACCAGAAGGTAAAAAACTTCTCTCTCTACTGAAAACTTTCCTCAAAATTTAGGATTTTGTAGGAAGAGGGAAGAAAAATTTGCCAAAACCAGCCTATATTTTTCAGCTCCTCTTTCTTTTCTTCCGGTAGAAGTCCGCCTTTCCAGGAAAATGGATTTTCTTTTCAATGAAGAGATCATATAAAAAAAAAAATCTGGCATATTTGGCATGAATGAAAAAAAACGCCCACCGCATTTGACTGTAGCATGAATTAAGTATTTGAGAGATTAAAATTATTGTGAGCAGTCTCTAATATGAAGTGCAGAGTTATAGCCAACGTATCACAGCCGATTTTATTAATCAATTTACATCTTCTAATTGTTGTGTAGCCTTTGTAGTGTGTGTTTCTGTAGGGCTGAGTTTAATTTAGGAGTAGTCCTAGAAGAGATTACATTGTTAGCATAATTTAAAAAATGATAGGGCAATAACTGGATTATTTGAGAATCTCTGATTCTTATTTTTTTCTCAGAATTCTTTTTAAATGGAAGTGAGAAAACTAGTCGCAAGTTTCCAGAGGGAAACTTCAAATATTTATAACATTTTCTTAAATAAAAACTTAAACAGTTAGAGTACTAAATGGATCCTATAAGATACACAAGCTATCCAAATTAAATGTGATATTACTACTGTGGCAAGTTTAATTGTAGCCTGCCTTTTAAAATTTGTTCCATGAGATGCAAAAAGCTAAGTGTTAGGATTTTACAACAATGTGTTTTTACTCCTGTGAGTAAGTGCAGTCTGGAGTGTCTCAGCTCTAGATAACCGAGCTTTACTGCTGCATTTGCCACTACCAGAACTGGAGGCGACCTATTCAAAGTTACCCTATTTTAAAGGACATGGTATAAGAATTCATTCAATGGTGACATGATGAAAGCTGTCCATTTTATTTTTTGCAGCCCTTCAGGACTCTCAAAGAAAAGATCTAATATGGTCTCAGACATGTATGCTGGAATTTAAACTATTTGGGTGATATTTCAGAGCCTGGTTCACGCCCCATGTTGGGCACCAATAAATCTATCAGGCTAGGGCTGGGCTGGCCACTGAATGATGACAAATGCTCTCTAACCCCTGTTCCTCCCCAGACAGAAAGAGAAGGAGAACGAGATGAGGCAGAGAGACAGATTGGAAAAGAAAACTAAATAGCTTTATTGAAAGAATAATAGTACTGATAAGGGAATAATGGTTAAATATATGCATTTATATATACATTTGACTTGCCCCCAGTAGCAATCCCCACTGATGCTGCAGAGCAAGCACTGCTGGGGAAGCCCCAGGCCTCAGCAGCAGAGGGGAGCTGGACACGGGAGCTGTATTTCAGGAACTTGGGATTGAGATCAAAGGCAGAAGAATGAACAGAGTCCTCGTCAGATGCCAACCAAGAAGAGGCCTTAACTCCTGTGATCCCTCAGCTTTATACTGCATATGACATATGTGGAATGGAATACTCTTTTTGGTCACCTGTCCTGCCTGTTCCTCACCGGAGGTGCAACCTTTTACTTCCTTGTGACCTGTTCTACTTCCTAGCACCTCCAGTGTGACACACGAGATCCACCAGTGACCTTGGCCACTCACTATAGGAGTGAGCATAAGCAAGAAGCTTTCTGCATCCCGATCCCTGGCAGTAACTGTGAACATCACAGAATCATTGCTTCTAGTAGCAGGCACTGTCTGCAAAAATATGCTGTTACTGTCAGAAAATGCAGTCTCTCAGAAGAGACTGAGCTGAAATCAGAACAGAATTGGTTCTGTTTAGCTCAAACCAGGACATGTCCCTATGCCTGCTGTGCAATGCATAAGCAGAGTTGTACTCTGTAGAATGACTATCAATAAAATTGTTGACAGCAGAGGTTCCTTCAACACGACTATAAGAAACTCGGCACAGGCTAATTTGTTTGAAATTTTACTCTTTTTTTTTTTCTTTTTTTTTTTTTTATGTTGATGTGAGAGCTCTTGGTACATATATTCCTGAATGGGTCTGAGAGCCTCTGTGAAGAGAGGTGCCTTAAAGAATCTGTAAAAAATCCACCACCCCCAAAGCAAAAAACCCCAAACAACCAAAAATCCAAACAAGCAAACAAATCCCCCAAACCCAAAAACCTGACACAAACATGCTGTTTGTCTTTTAAAATGCAGACATTGATGTTGTGAATGTTAGCCCTCTTGTCAGACCACTTGCTTATGGAGTGAAGAGACTTTATTCTGTGCACTGCTGATCCTAGGTTTGAGTGTGGATCTCACACCCTTCTGAACAGGGTTTTGAGCTTAGACGCAACCGTAGCCATTGGTTTTGTGGATTGTTAGGGACAACAAGCCTATCTACTGAAGGCCATTGAAAACATTTATATTAATTTTTTTTTATTAAGTCCTGGTGTCACAGATCACTGGGTGCTGAGAAGACTCCCTGAAAAATTGCTACATGTGTGTATTTGCTGTCAAACAACATGGAATCATAGAACTTCTTGAGTTGGAAGGGACCTTAAAGATCATTTAGTTCCAACACTCCCTGCCATGGGCAGGGGCACCTCCCCCTACACCAGGTTGCTCAAAGCCTCACCCACCCAGGTCTAACATGTGTCAAAAAAATGAGAAGGGTCTGGTGTGGTTTATGAACAAGAACATATTTTTCTGTTGATGCAGCCTGGTTTTGTGAGAACACAATTTTGAGTTAACCTGTTCTTCTTTTATACTGGGACAGTTCTGCTACCTGTTTCCTTGATAACAGCCTTGGTAGTAATGTAAAAGGACTTCATACTTTGCTGAGAAAGATTTACAAAGACACCATAATTACAGTTAATCTTCACTGCATGTGTACCCAAATAAACTGACTTACTGGACCACCCCAAATCCACGCAGTTTTCTGCATGAATTCACCATGGGATAACTTTAATCCATGAGAGAAGCTGAGTGAAACAATTTCTTTCTGAAGAACCGTAGTCTATTAAGGAAGGAATTCAGCTGTTTATCTGGCTTCATGCATCCTTTCTTACGTGATGATCTTAGTCCTTGCTCACATGTAACCACTGTAATGTGATGGAGGCGCAGAACTGTTTTATTTCTATGTAGTAGATTTTTCACTCTGTTTCTGATATGGTCTTTGCACTTGGAGCTAGCGTGTGTATGCTTGACGTATTATTAATTAAGTTTCTCAGACTAGCTCCTAAGAACCTGTATTAGTGAGTTTAACGATTCAAGTTGTGAGCTGAAGTTGTGCGATATAGTTGAACATGGAAGCACGGATTAAGGGAACCAAAATAAACTTTTTAGTTGGTTGGATTTTTCCGTCATGTTAAGAGTTTGTTTAAATTGGATTATTATGATTAGAATCAAAGTATCAGAACATGGGGAGCATTCAGTGATTTCTTTAAGAGAAAAAGAAACCCAAGTTTCTTTTGTGTAGAAAAAAACTTGCTTTAAATGAAGGAAGCTTTGGTAAATATGGCTACCATTTAATGAGATCATTGTGATAAAGACAGATGGAGGTCTTCAACCTTATGCTGCTGGTTAATAAAATTCTTATGGGTAGTTCAAAACTACTATTTTTCAAAGCTGGCGATGGGAGAAAGAGATAAACTAAAATACAGTATTGAATGAACTTGAACAGTTGTTTAAATTAAATATTTTGTCAATTGCTCTTCTAGGAAAGTTCTATTATATCAAATTACTTTGAGGTATTTTCCATGACACAATACTCCTATGTTCTGTAGCATCATTTCTTCATGCCCTTTAGCATAGCACTTTCTAAAGTGCTATCATGTTCGGTAGAGGAAAGTATCGTCGAACTGACCAACATACTGTTCTTAATGTTCTGAAGAACTTTGCAAGCTCCTACGCTCAAAACGCTTGCTGTGCAGTAACCGTTAAAAGATAGCATGCTCCACTCTCAAATGGAGACGTAGCTGGAGAAAGGGTTGTGAAGAGTTTGTCCTCTGAACTCCCTTGAACTCACTCAGGGTTTCTTGCAGTGAGGGAGGCAGACTGATCCAGAAAAGAATCTGGAGCATTTTCTACACCATTCTATAAGACTTCAGAACATATTGTCCTTTCAGTCTTTTATGGAGATATTTCCCCATTTGAGGACCTCCTCAAAAATACCCATAGTATCACTTGGGTAATTTCAGTTTTATATGTTTGTTGTCAGTGCATCCTTTTCTCTATTTGAGAGACAAGCCAAACAAAAACAAACAAGAGCAAGACAGTGCAAGAAGTGATTTTTAAATAATGGCTCTGTTTACTGTAACAGATTTATGATGGTATTAGTAGCAGAAGTGAGTGGGGACTTTCTTTGACTCCATGGGTTTGAAAAAGTTAACCAATATACCTGCATCATCAGTTGTTTCGTCTGATTGCTTATAAACACAGTATCACATTTTGAGTTTTAAGCTCCTTCAAGATAATCTAAGAAGAAGTAGTGAAACTTTGCTGTGTTTTGAAAAACAACAGTGAATATTCCCAGTCTATTTATGCCTTGTCAAAGCAGCTTCAAGGACAGCAGGCAAGAAAATACTACTGTAAATACATACTAGAAACTTAATAGTAAATTCCTGTAAGAACAGTCGATTCAACAAACCTTATGAATATATCTGAAACTGGTAATAGCAACAAGGCTATAGATGGCAATTTTTTTAGATGACAGTGACTTGATGGTGTAACAGAATGTGGTGACAAGAATCATAGAATCATTCAGGGTGGAAAAGACCACTGGGATCATAGAGTCCAACCATTAACCCTAATCTACAAAGTTCACCCCTGAACTATGCCGTCCAACACCACATCTAAACAACCTTTAAACACATCTAGGGATGGTGACTCAACCACCTCCCTGGGCAGCCTATTCCAATGTCTGACTACTCTTTATGTGAAATTTTTTTTTCCTAATGTCCAGTCTAAACCTACCCTGTTGCAGTTTGAAACAATTTCCTCTTGTTCTATCACTAATTACTTGTGGGAAGAGACCAGCACCAACCTCTCTACAATGTCCTTTTAGGTAGTTGTAGAGAGCGATGAGTTTTCCTCTTAGCGTCCTCTTCTTCAAACTGAACAGTCTCAGTTCCTTCAATGACTGTTCATAAGATTTATTCTCCAGGCCCTTCACCAGTTTCGTTGCCCTCCTCTGCACTGGCTCCAGCAAGGTTTCAGTTTGTATCACATACTATTGTGCTGTTAAACTGTATCTGTGAAATGGGTGAAAACATATGATGGGTGTCCTGTTAGGTAATTCAACTAAACTATGTTGCTTAGACCCTAGTACTGTGCTTGAATTGTTTCAGAATACTTAAAAAAATAATGAATTATTGCTTGATAGTAGGTTAGTATAAAGATAATTTAAGAAATGTGCAAGAAAGGTAATTCATCTGAAGTCCGATTTTCCAAAGGCTGTGTACTAGGTTTATGGAAAAGAACTTGATTATTTGTGTATGAGACATCTTTTAATCATTTCATAGCCTTTATTTAACCAAATCAATTCATTTCGTTGGGATAGTTAGATGCCAGCTGAGGTAAGCCACTTTTTCACACTGCCTCTCTCCTGCTAATGAAAATGGCAGCAGTGAGATATGTGTCGGGGAAGTGGATATGTGTTCTTTCAGAAAGCATCTGCTGCTTGCTTTAACAGCTGGCCTGTGTCTTCAAAGGCAGCAGCTACTGGGAATGACAGATCCCCTTTGCTGCTTATTTTGCTTCTCTCAGTGTAACTCACATAGAAGAGCTGGTGATGCAGGACAGCTTAATAAAAACAATTACCTAAGACAAACAAAACAGGGTGGCAGGAACTAATGAAAAAGACACATCAGACTGAATTTTTTTTCATGATTTCATCCAGCATGTTGCAATTTGATGTGTTCATTGTAAGGCATCATACTAATGTGTTACTAGCTTAAATATGCCTTTTCTCTGATGTGATCATGAGTTACACAATTATTTCAATTAAACCTTGTGCTGTTTCTGGCACTCATAACATTGAAAAACAAATTTGCTGTAACGGATTAATTTCTGCTCAATCAAAATGTAAATGGATCAACTGAAAGGTGATAAAACACAGTCCTATATAGATGAGACACAAGTGTATTTTCTAAAATTCAAGACTGCCTTTTGGAGGTAAATATAGGCATTCTGCAAATGATAATGAAGGAAGAAGAGTTTTTTTGTGATGTGGAGACTTCCTACTTTATGCATGAGTTCTGTATTTCATTCCTTGGGCACTTGTACCCTCTATGTGAGCTTTTAATCCGTGTGTTCCAGGCCTTTCTTTTTCATGCCACTTGTGTAAAGAATCCTATCACGCCTACTGGTAAAATTACAGTGCCCTTCTCCTGATGTCTTCCATGTTGGAAAAAATGTTTGAAAGTTATTTTGGTTAAGTGTTCTTTTTTTTCCCCCCTTAAATATTTTCTCCTGTCTTGTCAGATTTGTCAGCATTAATAACAGGTAAAAGTTTCAGTAGGGAAAATTTGCAGTATCAATTTTATGCTTATTTTTGTAGCTGCTGTTATTCCTGGAGCTTTAGCAAAATACAGAACAAATTCCTTTACCCAAATTTCTATCTTTTTCTTTGCATCAGGAGTGGAACATTTTTGCTGGATTTTTCAGTCCTAGATTCTGTGCAATAATATCGCATTTCAGTACTAACCATTTGTAAGCACAGTTACAGATGTATTTGCTTTATTACAGAAGCAACTAGTTTTGTGTACTAGCTAAGCCATGTTGGAAAATGCCTGCAAATGTGCTGTCCTGTTCCCCTGAAGAAGATCATAGTTGTCTCAGATTAGCAGTATACGTTGAGGGATTTCTGAATGATTGGAAGTAAAGTGTTCTTTAACATATTTGTTCGTGTAGACACATACTTGAAATAAGTAACACAAGGCACTTGGCAAAAATCAGGTACCTGCCAAGGTGGAGTCATACAGTTTAAGGAGAAACTGGCTGATCATTTTTTTTAAGTGGAAGGTTGAAAGTTATTACTTGGGAAATGTTAGGAGAAAAATGCCCTTGCAGTACACTGGTGGTTATCTGTGACAGGCTTAAGAACATAATAATGATCAGAATCTAGTGTTGAATACCCTGTTACAGCGTAGCATGAGAATGGATTTGTGAAAGATTTTTCTACTCCAGCTTCAGGGTGGTAGATACTGTGTTATATTTGGCAAAAGGGTGGTTCACAAATTTAAAGATACGTTTTATTTATAGCATGACATTTGGGAAGTACATTATGAATATCGAGTCTCGATTTTCTTTGTAGAGAATTTGTTCAGTACAGAGAATTTTGTCAGTGTGCTTGTATCCAGTAGATCCCACAGGGCAATAACATTGGAAAGTCAGCATTGAGAAAAGTGTAGGGTCTACTGGAAAAGCCACTGTCTGCTGCATCCTTGCTTTATTCTTGTCATATATATATATTTATATATATGTATGTATATATGGAGTGTTCCATCACAAGCATGTCACGTTAGATATCCTTTCATGTGGAACACTCTATTTACTACCTGAATCAGGAATCCCTTTGCAGTTGGAAGTAATGAGAAGCTAAAGAATGGAAAGGATTGGCAGATGAAGGAAGCAACTGGCTTACAACAGCAGTTCAGCCAAAATCCAGGAAAAGAGCACTGAACTCTGGAAAGATTATGCAAAGGGTGGACTGCAGAAATTTTGAGCAGCTCTTATGTGACGTGAAATGGGATAAATCTAAGAGGCAAATGCTCTAATTAAACTACAGTTCGTTGTGAGTCAGTAGGCACAGTGGGAAATCACCTACTGCAAGTCTTACGAGATGCCAAAAGCACTAGATGGCACTGAAAGCAGTTCTGAGATGAGTCGTGTAAGGTTGCTGGAAGAGGGCAAAAAAGGGGGTGTGAGAAATTTCAGCTGGGTTTGGAAAGGGGTAGGTAAATGCTGATCATGGAATCTGTTTAAGGAAACCAAATGTCTCCTTGGATTCAAGCAGAAGTGTCTGCAAAGGCAAGACCCTTTTAAGTTGAGCATAGTGCCAGTGTTTTTAACCAGCCTGAGTGATTTTTTTATGCTTGTATCTAATCAGTTTTCCATTTTCCTACTTGTGTCAGTTGCCTCTAGCCTTGTTTCACCATCCAATTAAGTACTAAGCATGGCAGTCCTTGGGCTTCTTAATAGGTATGAAAAAAAGCAAAGAAAAGGACATTATCAACACTGTAAAGTTTTATTGCATTGTATATGTAATCCTCTTTAGAAGTTTCAAACCTTGCCACATCGAAGTGAATGTTTGCATTGTAGTCAAGTGCTTACTGTTTATAAAGCATTATGTTCTCTTCCAGAAAATTTACGACTTACTCTGCCAGAAATGAAGTTTAAAAGATTTTATGCAACTGAATTTATTTTAAATTCTGCATTTATCTATTAAATACTGCTGTCAAAATGAAGGTTAAGGCAAATGATGAGACTTCAGTAATTATTCATGGCTATTAATGTTGGTTTTGCAGGCACAGAGTACCCATAATGTGGTTTCTCATTTCCATGAAAAAGGACTTTTAAGAGAACCACTGGTAACTGACTTCTGGAGGATCTTCTATGATGAGTATAGTGTCTGATAAATGCAGCCGAAAGAATTGATTTTATGAACTGGTAGTCCCAGAGTTAAAGTGTTATCAGCGTTGCTAATAGCCTAATCTGAGTTTGAGATACTCGTTATCATAAATTGTTCTTAGTTGTGAATTCTTATCAGAACTGTTTTGTCAGAGCAGGCTTCCATATTATGATCATAGAATGGCCTAGGCTGGAAGGGACCTTAGAGATCATTTTAATCCAGCCTCCCTGTCACCAGGGACGCCACCTCACGAGTAGATCAGGCAACACATGGGGACTGAATGGGAATCGAACCCGCATCCTTGGCATTGTTAGCACCACACTCAACTGACTGAGCTAACCAGCCCCCATTTTGATGATGGTCCTTATTCACAGCAACAATATTTTTGTTGTGATACATGTGCCTCTATCATACCCTTTAATTGTATTTTTTTGCTTACCTTGCATATATGATTGGGCCAGTAACATATTTAAGTGCTTTGCTCTCCCTGGGCCACTATGCTGCAGCCCTGGTTTTAAGGGAGTGAGAGGTGAATGGGACATTGAAGTTATCCCAGGGTATGTGCAGGTTAGCTAATCTAAAATTAATACAATATGGGAAATTTTATGCTTCAGAAATTTGTCTTGCCACAGGTAGGAAAAAATTTGAGTGAGAAAAAAATCTGAGAAGAAAAAGTGAAAGGAGGAAAAGGAATAGTATGCTTGGGACATATTTTGTGTTTTATCGTTTTGGGTTTGTGTGGGTTTTTTTAGAGAACATTACTGGTTTTGGAAAAAATATAGTATTTGCAGTCATGAAAGTGAGGTACAGGTAAAGCAGACACTTGTCTTCAGAGCAGTTGTGTATGTATCTGTTCAGCCTTACATGTACTATGTTTAACTTTTAGATAAAACATAAAACTTATCTGAAGACAGTAATGAACTAAACATACTTTTTTTTCAGTACCAGTTACTGCCAGCAAACCAAGTTCTAAAATCATGGGATTTTTTTTGCATATTTAAACGGCTGATATTCTAATTGTAAAGCTAAAATATGGGTGATTAGATTGCAGAATGAAATTCCTCCTTCTTTAACACACCTTGACTTTCTGGTTGCCAGCAAACCATTTACTGTACACAATCTACTCGTTTTATTTTTTAAAAAAACTAATTTACAAGGAAAGAAAAAATGCTTGAAAATTCTAACAAACACCTGCCCCCCTCAAGCCTATCCATAGCAGTAGAAAGAATATTCAGGTTTTTGTTATCTTGATTTTTCCTTTCTTTGACAGTGACTTGCTATCTTCCAATTATGTGGAAATTCACTATGAAGATGGAAAACAGAAATTTTCTAAGGTATTGTGCTCTTAAAATGTGTCAGATTTTTTTTTCCTCTGAGGGAGCAATGCTAATAAAATTTTAAAAAAAGAAAAAAGTTTTGCAAGACTTAAACACCAGAAGCCTTTTTCCGCACATACAAGGTAATTGTGATCTCATTGTGTAAAGATAACTCCGTAATACAAGAGGAATTGTACAAAAAAGCAAAGCTGTGTGTCAGGGTGAGGGGTAGGCAGCGAGTGGTAGGTGGTAGTAGTGAAGATGATGCAGATACTGCCAGAACAATCACTTCTTTCAAAATGCAGGGAGTTGAAGGGTTGAAGTCACCATCAGTGTAGTCTTCATAAATTATTTACATGTCCTTAGCACAAAGTGCAAGGGGAAGGGATAATGGTAATGTAAGACATTCAAACCAAAAAAACTTGCATTGACTTTTCTTTGCAAGAATTATACAGTTATGAAACAGAAGTGGAAGACTTAACTGCAATGGTTAACATTCCAGTTATTACAAAACTAGCATATTGCTTGACATCCAATTAATTACATTTGTCAAGCTAGCTCCCAAATAGAATTTGATGCCATAGGTTATTGCTAAAGACAACGAAATTAAAGTTACGCGAGGTAGTTCAACCCTGACTCAGGGAACCGGATCAGTCTGTCTGTTGTAGTAACAAAATGAGGACTGGCAGGTTCCTAGAAGTGTTACAAACTACATTTTTGGGTAATGACTTTTTTTGTATTTGATATGAATGCTGGGATATTTGTTGTTAAGTTTATTACATGTGAAATAAGTCTTTGCAGTGGAGAAAGGCAAGCATTCAAGTTGCATTTATACCTTGAAGTCGGGACTATTGTTTGTCGGAGTATTAGATGTCTAGTTTGTTATTTTGTCCTTGATACAGAGAATTTAAAGTAAAATTATAATTGACGATTAGTGCAAAATTAAACAATTACATTGCAATATAATTATCAAAGTATACTGTTTTTCTTCCACTGTAGAAGAAAAAGAATTTAATGTAACATGCTGGGGAAGTTGTTTAATTGAGACTCAGTACTGTGCAGAGTAGGCAAAAATGCTAAATGATGCAAGGAAACAGTTCCCCTGGCATTTAGACAAGCTCATGCGATTGTCAGCAGCAGCACTAGCACTGAGCACTGCGGTTGCTGAATCATGAATCTGACTGGAAAATTATATTAGGATTTTAGACTCAGCAAATGGACTACCTTTGCATGCTGCAGTAACTTGATCCAAACTTCCTAGGGGATGTTTTCTGAGTTGATTTATTTAGAAACAATAATAGAGCTCCTGAGGTCACATTAATCTGTAAAAGGCTTCATTTTAAGTTCAGAAGATACACACACAATTTATGTAGGAGGTCAAATAGGGACTGTATTCTGGTCTTTTGCACTTACAATCATTTTTAGACCTCAGTAAGAGATTGTTTTGTTTCCTGACGTGGATATAAAGAAGTGAGATCTAGACGAAAAGTATTGTATTTTCTAGAAAGGGTAGTTTATTACTGGAGTGAAAACAATGAAGAGCAAACAGCATTTTCTTTTACTGTCTTTTGTTTTGACTGTCTTTTAAAAAATGTTGCAAAGCTACTTTTGCGAGAAAGATATCCACAATTTGGTTTTTAAGAAGTATGGGTTATGCGTTCTCGCTGATGGAGAGGTAAATATATAATGATTCCTTTTTGTGTAGTGTTTTGATTAATTATACACAATAGTGTGCTAATAATTTCATTCAGAATATAACTGATTAAGATGCAAAATGGAAATAATGCTATACATTAAAATACTTTACATTTTTGATACTTCCTTGGGTTATAATAATTGCAGGAGTAATGGGTAGAATATGCTTGTTGGAAATCAGATGACATATGATAACAGAATAAAGGATTATTTTGATGATGAGTGGTATGCTTTTCAAACAGGGTGGAAGACAACCACGCTTAAGGGTTTTTAATAAGACTTTGAGAATACTTTTTACTTCAACTGGGGTTATTATTGATAAACATTAAAGACCAACTACTTAAATGAGGTAAAACAGTATAATTCAGTTTTCCTCATTTTAGCTTCACTGACACAGCAGCAAAAATTTTGGGGTATTTAAGAGTTTCGAAATTCTCTAATCCTTTTTCTTTAGAAAAGTCAAAGTAATATTTCTTAGTTTCTTTCTAAACATTCATAGCTTGAACACACTCTGTTAATGTTGCTCTTGGTGCTTTGTTTCTGTTGAAAGAAAATAGATATTCTCTTCTTGTTTATTCATTCCTATGAAGCCAGTTTATTTTACCCTTAGTCACAGTAAGTAGTTCTTGAAGCCTCAAGAGTCTAATCAATTTATTCCTCAGAGATTTACAGAATTTGAGGGATTAGTAATTTTGCTGTCCGGCAGTAAGGATAGAATTAGTTTTGTATCAGAATAGAGGATATAGGATTTAATAGTTTGCCATGTGGCTGACTAAAGTATATAATCCTAAAAATATGTTAAAGATTTTAGAGTTTTATGCATATTTAGCTATTATCAGTCAAATAATACAAAGCTGTTGATAGTGTAGTAGAACTCTCCTTCCATTACATGGAGAAATTAAATCACGTATATTTAGTACATAAAAGAAAGCTAGAACATAGAGAGAAAGATGAAATTGTGAAACTACAGAAAGTTTAAGAAAATTGGAGATATAAAAAATACCTTCATTAAATTAGTTTAACGCTAGTGATTCTTCTATGTGAGTAGATGTTGCTTTGACAGAACAATTATTTCTGAATTTCTCGTCTGAATCATTATTTATTGTAGTCTGCTGTTAAGACCACCTCCTACAAGCTTCCTGGCCTCTGGGGTACAGAATCGTGTTCCCTTTTTTTGACTTCATAAGTCTTTGTGGTTTCTGCAAAACGAGCTTGAGTGAATTAAGGTGCTTAACACAAAATACCTGGTAGCTTTGGAGAGAGATGACACTTTTAGAAGGTGGAGAGGTTGACTCAAGGCGAGCTGGGAAGTTGTTCAGCAGCCAGGAAAACGGGGGTGAGTGCTGTAGGCATTAGCTTGAGAGGGCCATTGGCATGTAATGGTCAGTGTTTTGAAAAGAAAGCCTCTGCAACTCTGTTCTGTGGGCTTCTGTCTTGTCATCCTCTTAGGTGTGTTCTGAGGAGACTTGAAGTTCTCTGCCTGCTTGAGCTTAGTCATAGTTGCTTCAGGAGAAGAGCTCAACTTAGCTCATTCTATGATGAAAACCAGGCAGGTCCAGGGAACCTCCACTGTTAATTCAGAGGGAAGGGTGTAGCACCCACTGGAGTTTAGCTGGCATCTGAGCAAGGCTTTTCTGGATCAGAACTCAGGATTTTAAGAATGTACCGATTCTTCTCTGTGGTATTTTGGTCTCCTGCTTTGTCCTATTCCCCCCATAAATACATATGTCCTGGTTTGAGAATTCCATTGCAACTTCCCTTATGTTCTTGTGGAGAAGTGAAACACTATAGACAGAGCTTCATTGCATGCCCATTTGCTACCAAGTTTTGAACTAATTCTATTCAGGCTAATCCCTGCATCAGGCTGTTGTTCAAATCTTGCATCACAGCATTCAGTAGGATCTCCCTTACTACGTATTATTAGCACCTTGGAGAAAGTTTTAGGTTGCAATTTTGGATGTAGTTTGCTTATTTTTTTCTTTTAAATCTCCAACAATTAAACACAGTTGTAGATTTTTTTTTTTTAAAATAAAAGGCAGGACATTGTCTAAAACATGATTGCTTACTTCCATAGAGCAGACATAGAAATCCTGCTGTGTTTTCAATAATTTGAGTTTTGCATCTATTTGGAATTTTATGCAGTTAAAATCAGGAGTTGACTTGTAACATTTTGTAACATTTTAATTGATAGTGAAACAAAATTGTTAGAGTCTGGATCTAAGCTGATTGATGAACACTGTATGACTGGTAATTTTAACAGACCTGGAATGCATCAAGAAACAATTCAGTGCTCATGTAAAATGTCTTACATAACTTTTTTACAGAATCACACCACAGCAAAGAAATGCAGTTAAAAAAAAAAAAGATGAAGAATGCCATGATTTCAACAAAAGAATAATCCTTGTTATGGCTTGAACACATATATAAATGAGTCCCTACTGGGCACAGTTTTTCTCTTATAAGCAATCAGGGCTAGTCATTGGTCTTTAGCAACCACTACTTTCTCTGAAATTTTACCTCATGGGAAGTGTTAGATCTGCTTTGCCTTGTTTTTAAGCAACTGATGTTAAATCAGGGTCATTTTGTGCATATGTGATTACTCCTTTGTTTTTAAACTTCAGGGTGGAGAGCATTGTTATTACCATGGAAATATCAGAGGTGTCAAGGATTCCAAAGTTGCTCTTTCAACTTGTAATGGCCTTCAGTAAGTGCACCATTTTGTTTTTCTAACAAGGCTAGTAACTAATTATTACTCTTACGTCTTTGTATGTGAGGGACTGAAATCTCTACAGGCCCAAAGATAGTTGGTGTTTTGAAATGTCGGTACCAGCTGTGCCAAACTGCTGGTATTTTTTTTTAGTATTATTTGGATTAAAGTTTTTTGATGCTGTCTCATGAAACCTTTGAATATGATAAGTGAAAATAAATATTTCACCACATGACTTACTATGGTAAAGGATAAACAAGAGCTGTGCTTGAGCAGTCTGCATGCTTAGTATTCATCTGTGATTCTGTCAGCCAATAGAAAAATTGATCTTTTTGTTAGATTTGTACACTGAAAAAAGGTAAGAAGTTAGCCCTTACTAGGATTAGTTACTGTTAAGTGCAACTCAGCTATTGATTGTATTCTGTATGCTTAGATGTATCTCAGGACTTCCTCTTTCCAAGGTCAAATCTTTACCCTTTTTGGTGCTTTATCATTAGTTACCATTACATTCAGTGTTAGTTCATTAAAATGAGCCTGATCTCTTAAAAAAAATTCCTTAGCTTTAGCCACACATGGTAGTAATGAACATATATGAAATTAATTTAATATTAGTATCAATTTTTCAACCCTAATTTTGGGTTTGTCTCATCGAAAATCATATCCTGGAATCACGTTGTTTTCTAATCTCAAATATCACTTCTTTTTCTCCATATTCTAGTGGTATGTTTGAAGATAGTACTTACTTGTACTTGATAGAACCGATGGATCTGACACATAATGCAGTAAGTTTATTTTTATCTAATTTATCTGGTTTGGGAAAAAGTGCTCAAGGAATAGCAAATTAGATGTATTAGAATAAATCAATAAATGAGTGGCCTCTCATACATTCGTATAAAGAACAAAAGTATTTTAAAATACTTATTTGGAATTTATTTAAGGCAATGAGTATTAATTGCCTAAGGTAATTTTTTGATTGTACTACGTGAGATAAATATCTTGGATGCAGCCTTCAGTATGTAGTTTATTCAGCTTGATTAATCTTAACTATAGTAAACACTATATAAAACATCTTTTCTTTATTTCTCCTCCTCCCCCCTCTGAAAAACCCAGCAAAAATAGGAGGTATTTTCCTTCAATGTGTTATGTATTTGTACAGAAGGTACAGAATGTTAGCATCCTATCTTTTGAAAAGAATTACTTGTTTTGGCAGGCTGTACAGGGGAGGTGCTACAGAAGAAAAGATAGCAGAAGCCAAAGTCTGGTAATTTGGGGCATGTCAGGCTTCTGAAGGAAACATGCATTGGAAGTATTCTCCTTTTTAGGTGTTGTATATACCAATCAAACAGGGTGAAACAATCCTCTTTAAGATACCATATTGATCAGGTTTTTGCGTTTTGTTGCAATTAAGAAGATATTTTTTTTTGGTCATAAATAGCAATAGTTGCATTTTATTTGTGTGGGGAAGTTTTCAGCTAGATATATGCTCTCTAATTTGATTTATTGGAATAAATGGTCTATGTTCTCTAACGCTAAGGTTTTTAAAGGACTTTTGTCAAGTAATGTCAAAGGCATCTGCAATACTTCAGTTTTGTAGGCTAGCAAATGTGCTGAAGCAGAGAGGCTCCAAGATTTGCGTAGGATTGCCGATAGATTGTTTCAAACTGGTGGTGCTATGCCAAATTGGTACTATGGTTGCTTGCGTTTTATGGAAAAATAATAAAAATGGTAAATACTGAAAGAATTTTTCACTTGACATTATTAATGAGAAGAAAACGTCATCTATATTTCTTATCAGGAAAGTAAAAGTAGACCACATATCATCCAAAGGACTTACGGAGCACAAGCCTCCAAGCAGTTGCAGGACCTTGGTATGTTTTTGCTGATGAGTTTTTCAATATTGAAAATAATTGTATATATAACTCAGAAAATGTGAATAATAGGATAACAGTCTATATAAAATTGCTGATTATTTAGAAAAACTTGTAAAATAGATACTAACTTGACTTTTTTCACAATTGTTCCATGGAATTTAGAGTTGTCACAAAGCAGCTGAAAGATTTCTACCCCTGAAGATCTGCATTTAGTTTTTTTTTTCTGCAAATAATTCAACTTAATCAGTGATATTAATTTATTGAGGACGTGTGATAGAAAAAGTATATATTCTAAGCCCAGGTTACAATCTCTTTATCTCTGCTTGCATGCTTTAATTCTGACTTTAGATTTCTAAATGGCTTGAGTTTTGATGTGAAGTACTTCATATTTTGTGATTTTTTAAAAATAAACTTTTCAATAGCAAAGGTTCTTCTAATTATGATCTTTATCTGCTTTTGGATTGGACAGTGTAAATATGTACTTTAAAATAATGCCATGAAATTCTTAAATTGTACTTTGTACAGAGACTGAATCTAGTTCTGAATGGCCCTTTCTGTCTGAACTACAGTGGCTGAGGAGAAAGAGAAGAAAGAGAGCAGTGAGTAGAAGTGTCACCCTGACTTAAGACCATTTATGAAAACAAACTAAACGCCATTAGTTTCTGGGTTTTTTAATGTTGAGAGAACATAATCTTTGGAAAACAAATATTTGTGATTGGTTAATATTGTCACATAATGCAATTATCAAATGATAAAACCAGATGATTATTCTTTAAAAACTATTTGGAGAAAAGTGATAAAAGTTCTAAAGTGACAGCAATGCTATGCATCAATTAACTGGAAGTTCAGTAGTGAAATTTAGTTCAGAATTTCAAGTTTTGAGTCTGCTTGAGGATAAAGAATAATTCTGAATGAAGTTTTGCTACTTCATAGATATCTGACTTTATTTTCATTTGGCTCATTAAGTAGCATAATTAAATGAAAAATCCAAATGAGGACACTCAGAAATGGTTTACTGAGAGAAGTGGACAGTCCTCATGATCTGCACATGCATACGTGTCAGGGAAATAATTGAGTTAAAGAAGGTGAGTCTGTATGCCTTCACTGAGTTGCACAATCCACAGTGTATTTCTTGAGGATGCATCTATTTTTAGTAACTTCCTTCCTCATTAAACCTGTGAAGAATAGTACAGTAGACCAAGAGTTTATAGCATTTGAGATTTTTCTCCTTTGTGAAAATAATAGGAGGGAAGCAGTGGTGCTTCTGTGCTGAAACAGAAAGAATAGATGCTAAACATTCTTAGTGATGTCACTCAGATTCTCAGTCAGTGTCTATCACAACTCATTAAGTTACTGGAATGATCATTATTCACCCTAGTTGAGTGTCTGACCCAGTTTTTGCAGGTTTACACACCCTATATAATATTTATGGGTAATCCTATTAGATCAGCTGCAGTTATTTTTTAAAATTACTACATGTTCATGATTTCTCAAAGAATTTCTTTAATCCATCAGGTTTCCCGTGGTATCTTTGAAGAAATGAAATATCTGGAGCTCATGATAGTCAATGACCACAAAATGGTAAGTATATTAGTTCCGTGGTAATCTTCCTTTTGACTATCATTTGTAGGTTGATGTACAGCACTATGTTGCATCAGCTGCTTTTCAGTCAAATATTCCGTTTATCAGCTGTTAACGTTTGTACTGTAAGACACAGTATAGACCATAATACCTAACAGTGCTTATCGTTATCTGAGATTTTCTACAGAGATTGTGTATTCAAAATATGTCTGAAATACTTGGGCGTCGTATGGATAATTTAATATGCCCATAACTAGCAAAGTAAAGCAACAGCACATTTATAACCAGAACAAACACAGTAAACATTCAAAATTTACATCCTATTCTTAAAGTAATAAAGAAAGAGGTCAGAACTTGTTCAATTTAGTTTTACTAACTTAAATTTTAATAAATGCACCAAAGCATATAGCTAAAACTATCTGATTGTTCTTCCTGGCTATTCCACACTTTTAAACAGAATTCATTTTAAAGTGCAAGATAAGTTATTTCATTCAGGAATTGTTTATCATTTGATTAATTAAAAAAAAAAAGCCCCCTTTTTTTTCTTTTTGTCTTGAGAGATGACTGAAAAAAAATAGACCAAGTGACATTTGTTATTTATTACTGCTTTCAGTGTGAGAGAGGGCGAGAGGGGCCCTGGGGAGTGATAAATTTTGTAAACCTAAACAACTATTTCATAGACCCTATTTGTTGAGGAAGAATACTCAGTGTAGGCTTAAAAGTTTTCTAGAACCAAAGAATACACTGCAACTGACGGTGAGTTACTGTGATTGTGTTGTGTTCTGAGCCCTTGTTTTGCTTAAGCTTTCTCTGCTGTTCATTGAGTAAGAGGCAAGTAAGAATCTTCGACTCTTAGTATGACTTTGTTTCTGTGTAAGCAATATCATTTTAAAAAAATCAAATTATGTTAGTAAAACAGTTTCTGCTTGTTTCATTTGCAAGTAAAATAAACTTTCAGGTTTCCATAAGAGCTCCTTGCACCTCTTACTCTACTGCATGTTTTCCCAGTGCTTTATGCTGTTGTAGGCTCTGTTGTCAGGACTGAAGGATGATTTTAAAGAGCCAGAAATAGCAGATAATGGAACAGGATTCAGTATTCTGTATTTGTTCCACTGCTGGATACACAGATAATACAACCTTCCTTCATCTCTGTGTTTAATAAATCATAGAAGTAATCTGAGCAAAAATAACTTATGTTTAATGTGTGTTGATTCAGCAATGTGGGAGGAATTGGAATGGGTGGAAAGAGTAGGACCGAAATTTCTTGGACTCTTTTCACTTAAAAAGCCACCTAATAGGAAGCTATTTAGTTGTTAGTTGTTTAGGCCTAGGGCACAGTAACTGAGGTTGTGTACATTTTGTTGTCTTGTTTGAGACCTGTGGTTTGTGCTCTTTATGAAGAGAGAGTATTTCTGTGCTTCCTCTGGCCTCGTTATACAGACGTGCTTCAAGAACAACCGTCCTCTTTGTCCCAGCTGTTACACTAACTGTCGTCTCCTCTCAGGCTTTATTTGTTAGAACTTTGGACCACAGGCATTCAAGATTTTTTGCTTCAGGGTTGTCAATGACTCAGAAGTAATTAATAATTGTTTTCAAGGAATGAAATGGATATATGTAAGGAAGTAAAGCCCGCTAATCCCGGCACTGACTACATGTTTTTTAATGCCCTCTGCTGACCAGTAGAGGGCGAATTTCTCCTGCAGCAAGGCTCTGTGTTGGAAGAAGTACCTTAAACCTCTTTGGGCGTCGCGTTAAGTGATTATTACTTTGTATTTTCACAGAGTTTTCCTTTCCTGCAATGCTGAACACACAACTAAACGTATTTAATTGGGTTGTTGCCTTTTTAATGACTTACTGTTTTAGGAGCTGTATTTCAACATACTGTGTTGTGTATTGCTATTGACTTGGACGTTTAAATACTTTCAGGAAAACCAAGAACATTTTCCAAAGCATGTTATTTTATTTTTCCACTTAGGAAAAGTCTGAGATTGGCTCAAAACAAAACAATGTCTCTTCCCCCCCTCCGCCATTATTTTGTTCTAGTATCATGGTTCCCTGGGGAGCAAACAGAGCCTCTTGGGTACTCTCCTGAGTGTACATCCTAAGCACCTACAAGCACTGTAGCTGAAAATGCTTTGTTTTGTGAATAGTTATAGGGGAGGGAGTCTCTGCAAACCTATGTTGTAGGAGCTTTGGGTATTAAAACCTGCTGTGAAGTATTATGGAACTCAACAATGAATAACTGCATATGTAAAATATTATCTACCTGCAGTCAAATGATGTCATGATTAAATTTGATGAATTTTTTGTTATCTCTATGGCATTTCTTACTTGGAAATCTAGATTGCTTATGCAAAATTAATGGAAATTTAAAGGCATGGAAAATGTGTTATAGAGAGTGAGTGTGTGTGTATCACTCTTGTGAGTTTCAATTTGAGAAATGGATTATTTAATTTTAAAAGCATCTATGTCTTCCAGTTTTACTTTCATCTTCACACCAAGCATAATTCTGGAAAACAAGATACTTGTCTGTTCTGTAAGTCTAATTTGGGAAGGTAGTTAATCACCTAACTTATTTCATGAAAGTAGCTACTCAGTTGCTTGTAGAAGAGTCAGACTGTCTTGTTCCAACACCTTTTTGGGTACTGTGTTTCAGAGAGGGAATAGCTGACACTTCTGTGGAACTTGATAATGTTTACTCATGAAGTGATGAGATTCGTTTCTTTTAACCAGTAGTTGAAATTAGTAAGAGTTTTTTAATTAAGACTTTTAATCCTCTTTGTTCTATGTAATTTTATGTTCCTTTTCTGTGAAATTTTGAAGCCTTATTTTTCTTGCCTGTGAATTACATTGTGTAATGCCATTTTGATTTATAATTTTAAAGTTTATGGAAGTCGTGGATTCATGTTCAGATGTTGTAGCATCTTTGGAAAATTTGACTGAGAACAGAGGGGACTTGTAGGTCAGCATAAGAAAAGACATGAAACAATTGTAATGACATACGTAGAAATTAGGAAGCAGAATTTGTAATACAGTTTATGTAAGTCCATAGAAATGGAAGTAAATGAACTTAAAACGGAAGATGTTCATTTTAACTCTTTCCACATCCAAACATATTTATTTTTACCATGCACTCCTTCTTCTTTTTTGCCTTTTGGTATAACTAATGTTACTTCTTGTAAAAGTCTTGTGCCGTAATAGCGAAAGACCTGTACACAGGACAAGTGTTAAATGCTTCATCTTCATGTCTCCTGGAATGTGGTTAGTACAATCTGATATTTAATTCATCAGATTAAGCACAGTTTTAATGGTTGTAGCATCCTCTTAATTTTGAGCTCATATTTACCTGCAATTTTGTCTCTAACATTTGAACTCTGATTCTAGGTAGGATATTTCTTGTGGCTAACTGTTCCTTTAATGGATGTGGAAGGTTGTGTAGCATACATGGCTTCCTTTATCTTTCAGGGATTCTTGAATATGAGATACAGGCTGTGCTCTGAAAAGCCTTTTGAGCCTTTCCCTTACCCTTTTTAAAAAAATAGTATCTTTCTTTTCTTGCTGTGAAAATAATCAGTAATAAATATTTAAGTTCTCACTGTGTTCTACTTTTTCTTCTTCTAGTTCAAAAAGCACCGTTCTTCAAATGCATACACAAACAATTTTGCAAAGTCTGTGGTAAACCTTGTAGATGCTGTAAGTATCAGTGTTTCTTCTGTAAACTGTATTGCTGACTATGTTAGTTTAGCACTGTATTAAAAAAGTTAACATTGGCAGATATCAGGATAAGAAAAATGAGCAGCTATAAAAATTACATTTAAAAACTCATTTCCTCTGCAGCAAAATAGCCTGGAGTGAATGTGTAAGAAACCACCAAATTATCCTTGGCATTTTTCTCAAAGCTTGCCATTGCCAGAGTTTGCCCTGGGCGGGGGAGGATTTCAGACTTTAAGGAGCCTTCAGTATCTGTCACTGCTGAAGAATGAGATTTAATTGAGTTTGGATTTGTAAAACCAAATTAACCACAAATTGTTGAAGCTATGAGTTTAGTTCACAAAGGATACACATATCTATTGGGAGAAGAAGAGAACATGAATAATAATTCTCCTTTATAAATCTTTATTTGTAACTTAAAAGCAAACAAAATTCCATTGTAGTACATTATAAATGGGTGAGACTGGCACAGATACCATACTTGTATCTGTGACTGAATTTAGAACAATTTTACATAAAGCATATGAACTAAAAGATGTGTGATAAAATTTGGGGTTTTTTCTCTTTTTGATATGCATGTAATGACTACACACATTTCAGAAATGTATCTGTAATGAAAACAGGATAGATTCTCTAGCAGTGATGAATACAAAGGCTAGGAAAACTCTGGCTCTGTTCCCTTTCCATGTGACATTACTGATACCAACAGAACTGTGTGATATGATATAGTGCAAAATATTGCCAGCAGTTTGTTTAATTCAGAGGAAACACTACAGTATTTATTTTTAGTATCTTACATATAAAGTACTGTGTATGCTGTATGTATATTGAAAATTTAGATTAATATATTTATTATATGCAAAATACTGTAAGTATTTTGGAATATTTTTGTGTAATGGTCTGAAAATGCTAGTGGTCTGAAAAAGTTACTAGAGCAGATAAAAATATAAATTTCCGCAATTTAATCCTCCTGATTATTATTTTATTATTTTTATTTATTTATTATTATTTATTATTTTCTGATTATTCCTTCTGGTTTTTATTTGCTCTATGTTTGCATACAGAAACATTCAGCTTCTCGCCAATGTAGAATTCAGTCCCCTCATAGAGATCTTGCAAAATGACATCTTAATGGTGTTTTCTTTAAACAAAGCATAAAAAAGGAGCAGGAATTTCTGCCTTGTTATTTCTTCATGTTCAGAGGGAGCAGGATATATTTCTTACTAATATATTATTGGGAATAGGATATTGGCTTTCAGAGTCTTTCAGATTCTCTTCCCCTTTTTCCATTCTTTTCTTCCTATTTGCTTTAGGAAATACAGCTTTTCTCTTGGCAAACAAAAGTAAAGACTTTATTGATCCACTCGTATGTAATTTCTGGGGTTTAATTTTGTTGATTTTTCTCATGTCATTTTCTCTGCATGTCCTCACCCTATCTTCCTCAGATTGAAGCATATTTATACTCCTTTTTCCTTCAAGGTTCTTGGACAAAATTGAGCTTACATGGTTGCTCTCTCTTGCTCTTAGATTTATTGCCTTTTTTTTCTAATCTGAATATTATACAGTGATGTTTTTATAAGGATAATGCTGTCTTGATACAAAAGACTGGCATATTATAGTCGGGGCTAATTTATTCAGTATAAATATCTATCACAGCTGTAGGAGGATATTTGCAATTCATGTTGTGTATTGTAGGTATAATTTGGCAAAAAGGTAATGAAAGCATGTATCTAATGTGATGCCTCATGGTGTATTTTATGGATTAGGCAGCCGAAGTATTAATTATCCAGAGCTTTTAGATCATAACTAAGTGTTCTTTATACCTCATGTAAAACTGTTGATGGACAAACTGACTATTGCAGATAAGGCATGCATCTTTTGTGATCTACAGGTTCTTGATTAATAAAATTTATCATTTTATGATCTGAACCTAAAAAGAGTAGCAGTATTATTTCAGAATCAAGTATTGTAAACAAAGTTAAAATGGATATTTTAAAGCTGTTTTGTAATCACTTAGGACCTGATTGTTGTTTTGTTGCTATAGTGACATTAAAATTAATAGAAAAATTAATATTCTTGATCTCACATTACTTGAGTAGCATTAAGTGATACTATAAATGAAAATCAAACATTTCAATTAAATTTTGGATATATTGGAGAACTGAGAAGTTATCTGGTCTTGACTTAAGAATTGGCTTTTGCTATTTTTTTGTCTTTGAGATCTTTCTTGTTCTTTGAGATCACCCAGTTTACATTTCTCCCTTACTGATTTTTGTACAGGTTTTCTGCAAAATTCAGCGGTCAAATTATTTGATGTGAGAATTTTAAAGAAAAGAGAGCAGCTCAAAAAAAGAGCAGCAAGGGTGGTTTTTATGTTGTCCTCTAATACATAAAATTTAAGTTGATCAGAATATACTAACTTTTGGGAAATCCAAGGCATTACCAGCTAACTATTTCCCCATGTTTCCCTCCTGCTTTATCCCTCTTGTCCTTCCGCTTTATTCTTACTGGCTAACTGTGCATGTTTGACCCAGTGTTCTACTCCTGTGCCTGTCCTGTCTCTGCCCTCAGATATACAAGGAACAACTGAACACCAGAGTGGTTCTCGTTGCTGTGGAAACTTGGACAGACAGAGATCGAATTAATATTCGCCCTGACCCTCTGCAGATGCTTCACGATTTCTCCAAATATCGACAGCACTACATCAAACAGCATGCTGATGCTGTGCAACTGCTCTCGTATGTGCCATTGTACAGTGGTTTAGACTGTTACAGTTTTTTAGATTTTGCTGTCTACTGCTTTTGTCTACCTGTCTCGTCTTGGTTACGTTTTTGCTTGCTGGTCGCTACATCAATCAACATCAGCCTTACTTAGGAAGCTTTATTTATTTTTAAACATGTTAGTCTATTTTTAATAGGTGTAGTATATACCATGGTTGTGTTCATAAATATATCTATAATGAAATTTTAATGTCTTTGCAACCTGGAGACAGTGTCTCATATTTGAAGTGTGTTCTGATGAGCCCGTAAGGAGACCTAGTTTTGCTAATCAGATGTGTAATGTACTGCTTTCCCAGTAACGAGCAGGAGAGGGCAGAGCTGACAATATTATGTGTTGCCACAAGAGCATTCCAGTTACTATATTATTCACTCGTGTAGCTGCAGTGATGATTTGTTAATGGAAGATCTCCTCCTTTAGAGCTCTAATGAATTGTTCTCTGAGGCACAATTCGTCCTGAGGGGAAATTCCACTTGCATCATTAGGCAGACATCAGCCTTGGACAACAGTTTTTTTGCTTCATTGCATTATAAGCAAAGAGGAGAGAAGAGTGTGTTTGCCTGTGCAGCCTTAAGTTCTTAAGCCATCTCCCAGCAGCATGGCATACTATGAGGACGGAGTGACAAATGTCTTCCATGGGATTCTCCTATCATTCACTGTCTGCAAAGAATGATAAAAATAGGGAATGAAGAATTTCTTCCAGCATCTGTGAGAGCTGTACTGCCTTTACACAGGCATTGCAACACACTGCTAGTTGTGTTTTTCATAACATATGCAAAGTGTTGGTGATGTGCAGTCTTAATTTTATGCATGTATTGTTTCAGTTGCTGAAGGGTTTGTCAGTGGGCAAACAGGCTTTTCTTAGTGGTGCATGGCAAAAGGTACCAAATAAAAACTGAAATACAGGAACTTCCACTTAAACATAGGGAAGAAAACCTCTCCCTGTGAAGGTGCTCAGAGTCTGGAACAGGTTACCCAGAGAGGCTATGGAGTGTCTGTGCTCAGCACGTGGCCCTGAGCAGCCGGCTCCAGCTAAGCCTTCTTGGAGCAACGGGTTGAACTAGACCATTTCCAGAAGTGCCTACCAACCTCAGCCTTTGCTGTGATTCTATCTGTTGTAGAATTTATAGTGAAGCTGCAGTTGGAAAGTTCTGATGGCTGTTAATATTCTGAAAAAAAGAAATATTTACAAAAGGGACATTGATTCTGTTATTGTAAAAGAATTTAATTCTCAAAGCTTAGGGACATTTACTATGTGTGCCTAAGGCTTTGTAGATTTATCATTAAGACTATGAAGTTAAAATAGGTATCATTCATAATCATTTATAGACATTTTATATAATAATGTATATATTCCAGATTTACCTTCATTTAACTAAATAATTTGTAGTTTATTAACAATAAATGAAAGGAGACAGGGCTAAAGAGCAGTACTATATTACTTTCCCTCTAAGCATACTTCTCAGTCTTTTCATTTGGAGTTGAAACTAGACCTTAAATTGATTTGGATTAAGAGCATAATTAAAAAATTCTAAACACCAGTGCAATGAGCAGGGACATCTTTTGCTCACTGCAGTGCAGGGACATCTTTAACTAGATCAGGTTGCTCAGAGCCTATTGGACCTGATTTCGAATGTTTCCAGGGCCTTCTACCAGCTCTCTGGGCAACCTGTTCCAGTGCTTCACCATCTTCATTGTAAAAAAATCTCTTTTAGTTTAAAACTGTTACCCCTTGTCCTATTGTAACAGGCGCTACTAAAAAATTCTGTCCTGACAGATTGTAGTTTGGAATGTATAGTTACCCTTTGAAAACAAAGGTTATTGTATTTTCTTAGGCATCTGGTACTCTAGCTTTTTCTGCCTGGTTTGTTTGTTTGGGACTGATTCTGACTCTATGGGATAAAAATTGATATTTTTGTTGAAGGTCGTATCAAATGGACTCTTTTGGTGTCAGTGTTCTGTTTGTAAACTTGCAGTTGCTTTTGATGCTAGTTGAGGATTAGTGTGCATGCAGTGTATCAGAGTATGTGTGAAAAATGTGATCTTTCAGTAAGTTCTTGGTGCCCATGCCAGTGTGTTATATTTTCTTTATTTTTATTTGTAAGGAATGTGACATTTCATTACAAAAGGAGCAGCTTAAGTTACTTTGGAGGGGTTTGCTCTGTGACCAGAGGAGTAGGAGTGAACGAGGTAAATTTTTTTAATGACTGAAGTGAAATAAAATAGAAACTGTACATTATAACCTCAGAGTTTATATGTTTCATTATTCAGGGATTTAAAGATAACTTCAATATTAAAATGTTAGGATTCTCAGAGCCAGGCTTCTTGTATCATTATTAAACCACTGCTCACTGCTTTTCTTTTTTAAAAAGCATTCCTCCTTTCTGCAGTATTCGTTTGATAAGATTTTAAATTGACTTTTAGTATATTTCGCAGAAACTTAGACTCAAAAATCTCCTACAGGAGTATTTGAAATATAGCACTGAACATCCTTTTGGGTCTTCTTACTATAAGAGGCTTGATCTTCTGATGACATGTATTTCTTACTGATTTTCTTTTTACATTTAAACGAGAAAAATTTGGTGCCTTTGTATTGCTTTATAAATTATTCTTCTTCCTCAGTGCAGTATTAAAACAATAATAAAAATTTCCTGTTTTAACATGCGCTAATCATACTATACAAAACTATATTACGTACATATCAGACTCTGTTCTGTGGGTTAACCAGCAGACAGGAATTCCCTCAGGTTGAGAGGAAAACTTTTTCCTTAATGTACTTCATTACATTTATTTTCCTTATATGTACACAGGATTGTGATTGCAGAATTGCTGAAGTGGTAGCTATGTAGTAAGCCAGAATGAGCTGTCTAGTGTTCATTACAGTAACTTACTTTTTTTTTCTTTTTTTTTTCAATTGCACTCCTCTTGAAATGTAGTATGGCCTCCCTATGGCCATGGCACAGGAACTAGCACAAAGTCTTGCTCAGAACCTTGGAATACAGTGGGAGCCAGCTGCCAGGAAACAGAGTATGTACATGGACATGGAGTCTTCTGTTGTCCTCCTTAGCTAAGTATATAAAGTCTTCCTTTATAATACTTGAAAAAAATAGCAAACTTGCTGTAACTGTAGAATAAGAATTGCTGCTTTTGGAAATACATGCACCAAAATCTGAGTTTAACCAAAGTAAGAGCTACAAGTTTAGCACTCTTTACAATGACCTCAGTGACATTCTGTGTCAGGAGGTGTTGTGAGTTGGGGCTGGGCTGGCCACTAAATGCGGACAGATGCTCTCTAACCCGTTCTTCCCTCCCCCACAAACGGGAAGGAAAATGGGAATGAGGCAGAGAGACCTATGTGTTAGGAAAGAAAAACTAGAACAGCTTTAATGAAACAATAATGGAAATAATAGTGAAATGATAAAAATCAAGAACCATATACAACTAGATATAAGCCTGATATCGAACCCAACTTCCCCTCTGCCCTTCCCGATATCAATCCGCACTGATGCTACAGAGCAGGAGGCACTGGGGAAGCCCCAGGCTCAGTGGTGGCGGGAGCTGGGTAAAGGGAGCTGGATTCGGGAAGTCAGGATCTGCATCAAAAGCAGGAGATCAGACAGAGCCCTCCCTGGACACCAGCCATTGCAGGAAAAGAAACTCTTTTGATCACTCAATTTATAACTAAATATGATGTATATGGAATGGAATGCTCTCGCTGGTCATCTGTCCTGTCTGTAACTCCCCAGAGGTGCAACCTTTTACTTCCTTGTGACCCCTCTCACTTCCCGGCACCCCCAGCGTGGCACACAAGAGCCAGCCGTGGCCTTGGTCACTACAGGAATAAGAATCAGCAAGAGCCTTTCTGCATCCCAGTCCCAGGCAGTAACTGTGAACATCAGGTGTTATCACTGCCAGTAGTACACACTGCCTGCAAAAACATGCTGCTGACTTCAGAAAGTGCAGCCTTTTAGAAGAGCCTAAACTGGAGAGTAAAAATCACTAAACAGAATTGGGGTTTTTAGCTCAAACCAGGACAGGAGGTTAGATTCCTAACCAACATTTGAAGGTATAATGGTAACAACACCATTAATTAACTCAGAACTCCTTATCTGTCATAATGAAATCTGTTATTCCTACAGAACTATCAGACTTCTTAAAATACAAAAACTCCCTGATTCATACCTGAAGAAATGGTAAGAAGCTGTAACCTAGTCCGGGGAGATATCTGCTCAAGTTGTTGCCTTGCTGCTTCACAGCCAGACTAGAATGATGTGGCCTTAACACATGCAGAGTGTAGGTACAAAAGCTGCTGCAAAAGCCCTTTCTGAGGCTCAAGAAAATGGTTGGTTTTTTCCACTCACATCTTGTAAGCAGTTTGGCTACTTTCTCTCTTTGTTTCTTCTTTAAAAACATGAGCCATAATGCTGACTTTATTTTGGAATCACTTCAGAAATCTGTGAATTAGGAAACTATGGAAAAGTTTAGGGAATGTTTTGTAAAGTATCGCTTTTGAATTGTAAACTTGCAAATTGCTAAATTGTTGTCTATATCATTGGTTTTTGATTACAGGTAAAACAGAGTTTGTATAATTAGTAAATTAAATCTTTTTTTAACTGCAAGAAGTTTTTTAAATGATAAGTGTAGTTTCCTTATTTGGATACCCTTTTAAAGTGAAAAATTAATAGAAGACCTGAGTAAAGTAGAAATAACCATATAAATAAACTGTGAATATTTTCCATGGAGAAAAAGCATGGATTTGCAGTAGTAACTAAAATACAGAACCTTTCTTCTTGAAAATGTTACTACTTTGGTGGATAATTCTTATGGGTAGTTTGTAACTTCTGTTTTACCAACTGTAAGATGTTGATCTTACGGTTTTATTTTATGAATTCAGTCGCTGTTGACTTACATGCTATAGCTGTAAGTAAACTGTAAATCCATTTTCACTCAACTACTTTTTCTAATGAAAGTTTGGCTGATTCACATATTACTGTGAATAATGCTATGCCAAAGGGAAAATAATGTGGCCTCTCCAGTAAGAATTCTCCTTCAGAGTGTTTTGTACACATTTTAGGGAGGAGGATATGTGAACATATTTGTCAGTATCTTGTGTATTGCACATACTCCTCAGATGCCTCTTTTGAAAGCATGTAGTGAAGAATGTTGCCAGCTATTTTTAGCTTTCTGTACTGCTTGAAACTTTTTGCATTGAGTCTAAGAACATGGATATATGCACGTAATTTGAAAGTACCACATTTATATTAATTATATTAGTATATCTTCAAGTGGACTGGTTTCCTTTTTAGGGCTAGAATCTGTACAGACAAGCAGCCATCGGACTTCTGTATAGTTAGTCAAGGTCCACTTTTATAGAAGAGTACTTTTTAATTCTTGCAAGCATATTTATAACTGCTTTCCTTTTCTATTGTATTTTGGTCTTGTCTGAGAAGAGTGTGACTGCACTGAATCCTGGGGTGGTTGCATCATGGAGGAAACAGGGTATGTCATAACTATCAGTAACTGAGGGCTCTGGAATGAGTTCATAATTTACATTATGACAGATATTTATGTGTTGGGTTTTGTCCATGTATTTCAATACTAACAAATGAACCCAAACATACGGATCAATGATTTAAATTTTCTGCAGTTCATTTCCTTTGCATTTTAGGAAGTATTAATACATCTTATATTTTGCAGTGCAGTGCAATGTATTCACTAATAGTTCGCTATACTTACAGTGATTGAAAACTAAAAGATATAGGTTTTTCCTTAGATACATCCACTTATACTTTTTAAATGCACCTGAAGATGTGTTATAATGCAGTTTTGATAAGTGATACTTCTATTTTCCTCCTCAATTTTGATTTTTTTTCTCCCATTCCTTCAAAATTTTAATTTTGAGTGAACAGTCTCTCTGCTTCTGTTCCACTGAAAAAAATTAGAAGCTTTCAGCAAGTACTCTCAGCTCTCATTCTTTAGCTAAACGGTCAGTGAAGTCTGAGGGAGGAAAGCACATTTGTATAGGATGAAGCCAGGTTTCATTGTCCTCTACCCTAAACAAATTCATGGGAGAAAATACAATTAAGATTATGTAATAAGACAAAATAAGTCTTCCTGAGAAAGTCATTGAGCTGGAAGTTTTTGCAAGGTGGAAGAATATTCTGCAAGTAGTAGTACTGAGCTTTGTTCTCTGCTTTTCTCTGGGCATATTCTGAGGGCCAAAATCAGAGATGGGATTTGGGTAAAGTGGATTTTTAGTCTGACCCTATGCAGCTGTTCTTACGGCTACAACTACCTTTACTTTAAAAATTAACCTTATTAGCAGGGTCAGGTGAGTTGACCAGTGATGAATGTAGTCCATCTTTTAAACTGAAGCTGCAGGGAAGACAAACCCAAGTGAACACTAGGTTATGCATGCAATCGAGAGGGTGCATAGAAGCTATTATGATAAAGTGGTTTCACCTTATTAGAAGATTAAAAGACTACAGTTTCATATACCATAGATCCATATAGTAGAAATATAAAAATGCAAAATGTTTAAAAACTTTCTTTTGTTGTGATTTTACTGTTTGAGAATACACCTGAGCTGAAATACTATTGCACACACTGGTTGTAAGAAACTGGGATTTACAGTATTAAAAAAAATGGTTTGAGTCCTCTGCCTCCTTCCATTAACTGTTGGTATTTCAGGTCATTTACTCAGCTAGTTCTTTGCCATTTTAGGGTATTCCATTCCAGGAAATTCTCCAAATGCAGCATTGCAGAATACAAAGAATTTTTACTTCGTGGCGGAGGTGCATGTCTTTTCAACAGACCAACAAAGGTAATAAATATGTTGGTAGTCAGCATCTGTGCTGAATATTGTAATGAAAATGTAATAATTTCACTAACACCCATCTGTTCTCAAATTGATTCAAATGTCTATGGGTATTTTCTTGAGGCTGCTTATAATGTGTAGCAATAGGAGGGGCAATGGTTTTAAACTAGAGCAGTGTAGATTTAGATTAGGCATTAGGAAGAAGCTCTTTACTGTGAGGGTGGTGAGACAATGGAGCGGATTGCCCAGAGAAATTGTGAATGTCTCATCTCTGGAAGAGTTCAAGGTCAGGTTGGATGAGGCTTTGACTGATCTGGTCTAGTGGGTGGTATCCCTGCCTTGGTGGGGAGGTTGGGACTAGATGATCTTTAAGGTCCCTAACTCATTCTATGATTCTATGATAATTAGCTGACTGTTCATTCCCATAACATTTAAAAATAATCTTAAGAGGAATGGAACTTGTTTTCCATCAATTCTTCATGCTCAAATAATGACAAATGTTGAAGCCATTTTTTCACACCTATATACTTCCCCATTCAGCACCAGTTATTAAGCTGGAGGTAGTGCAAAATAAATTCACAAGTGAGGGTGTAGTACACGCTCCACATACACTCCATTTTTGGACTTGGTTGTGAAAAAGAATCCCAGTTACCACACAAGGAGTTAGAAGTCACTAGTTTACTTCATGTAGACAGTAGCAGCTTGTGGTTGTTCTCAAAGTTAACTTCATTTCATTTCAGATGTATATCTAGTAAACTAATTTATAACTGTTTCCGTCTACCATCCACTGGTTTTTTTTACCTAAAAACTTAAAGGTTGTAATTTTTTCTAAGGCAATATTAGCCTGTCATCCTTCTGAAGCTGAGTAGTATAAAAATATTCCGTAGCGTTCTTTTTGCAAAGTAAGGTCAATTCAAAGTATTAATATTCTATTTAATTATAATGTCAGGCTTGCTGTCCTTGTAGAATTTAGCAGCACATGAGACTATTAGGCTGTTCTGTTTACTGTGCTCTGTCCTTTGGTAGACCAACACCATATGCAATTAACTAAAAAAATTTTGCTTGCTGGAGAATTTTTTTGATCTTTTTCCAAGGTAGCAATCTTTGCTTATAGAATTAGATTGTAAGAATTCTTACAGAAAAGAGTAAGTAGGGATAAAGGAAAACACAGCTTAATTTTTTGAAGGTGATTGTTTAGGAAGGTAATAGCAACAAATTGTGAAATTGTCTGATTTACTTCTGTGAAAGTGTTTTCAGGAGAATGGTTAAATTGTCTTTATATGTTATCTACATCAGTGTTTCACAACTTTGAAGTACTTTAGGGGGAAAAAAAAATTCAGTCACTTTGTTTTAAATCCTATTATTTGGATGTAAGGAGATAAGGTAAATAAAACGTAGTTGTGTTACACAGTCATCGTGATGTCATTTTTAATTATAATCTTTTAGTTATGCTCTGACATGTATATGAGCGTTTGATGGTTGCTGATTAATGCCGTAGGAATTCTGTGTGGGTTCTGTTTTCTTGAACCCTTTTTGTTTGCTTACAGGCCACAGGTCAGACAACCAGGTCTGATGGAAAACTGGATTCCATGTTCAGAATAGGAGATCTTGCTGTTTCTACTGAAGCATAGTACTAATGCTGGCTTATGGAGAGGAAAAAAACCCTAAGAAATTCCAGTTTTCTGAGTTGTGTCAACACTGCTAGTGAAGAAGAGTGCATATGGGTATTGCTGGAGTATAGTTTTCCTTCTGGCACGTGGGATTGTAGGTGCTATTGATTAGCTATGTGGTTTATGCAGGTGCTATTGATTAGCTATGTGGTTTATGCAACGGAAGTAAAATGTTTGCCTTCTTTTTCATTAGGCATTATGATTGCTCTCCCTTCCACCTCCTACCCAAAGTACTGAAGAAGACTTCCATCCAAGTTTAGAAATGATTTGGGTGGAAAGGGTCCTTAAAGATTATTTAGTTCCAACCCTCCTGCCATGGGCAGGGACACCTCCTGCTAGACCAGGTTGCTCAAAGTCCATCCAGCCTGGCCCTGAACACTTCCAGGGAGGGGTTTTCCACAACCTCACTGCGCAATTTGTATTGTATCACATGTTATTTTTCATAACTTGATGATCCTCAACAGCTGTACTGCCACTAAGCCCGTGCAGAAAAAACATGTTTGCTCACATTTTTCATCCTTAGCTAGCTGTAGATTTATCAGTTCTCATTTAAACTTGTTAGCTTTTAACTTCTAATTTCAACCATGTTCTAATTATGAATGTATTTCTGTTGCTAATATCCCAGTTAAATTGGAGAGTCTTGATATTCTTGTAGGTTTTTAAAGCCAAATTATTATATTGGAAACAGAAAAGGGTTTTACAAAACTGTTTTTGTGACAAGACTGAAAAATATCTGAAATCACCTTTAATCAAAATTGTGATACATGAAACCAGTATAGGATCCCTATACTCGTGAACTGTAGGATTTATCTGTATTTTATATGCCTGGTCCTAGGGTTAACTGTTTACAGTTTACAGCACATGGAATTTCCTTTTTGGCAGTGTTTCTTAATGCTCGTTATTTTCAAGCTCAGGCATTTTACAATGGAAGAGAGAGTAGCTAATTGCATGAGCAAGCATGGATATCCGAGTGGATCCCAGAGAATCATGTTGCTGACTGGTTTCTTGAAGGAATTGAGAAATGGGCATCCATAGAATAGGAATGAAGTTCAGATGTTATCCCTTGAGTATTATTTTATTGTTTTTCTGTTTATCATAATTTTCTGAGATTGGTATTCTGAAGAGGGCTAGTTTTCAAGTGAGTTAGCTGTATATTTTTCATGTCTTCTGATCAGCATATCTTTCATGTTCTGATCAGGAGCACTTGAAAAAATGCTGCCTTCCCCATCACAGTAGCATGGCATAGGTATTCTCTGGGCTATGTGTGACAGAAAGGTAATTTGATACTAGTTTTATTCTTACTTGGTGGGCCATGTGTGCTTTTTTACTTTCAGCTCTTTGAAGCCACTGAGTGTGGAAATGGATACGTAGAAGCTGGAGAAGAATGTGATTGCGGTTTCCGAATGGCAAGTAGAGTTATATTAATCCACAAGTCTTTCTTAGAAAATATATGAAGATAAATTATGTGATTGGTAAGGGAAGGGGAAAAGCTATGGAAATGAATTTGTTTTGACTATTATTAGGGGGCAACTTCATTAAAGGTCTGTGTTAAAACATTTTTTTTCAAGTGAGAATGAGTACAAAGACAGGGTGTGTTTCTTAGAACAATTTCTCTTATACTAATGACAAGATGTAGCTGTTTCCCAGCAACTGTTGCCCTGCATTGTAGAAGTGCTTACCCCTTCACTTTTCCTCCCCGGAGGGGTAAGACTCCTTATGTGTGCTTTGGAGATAGGTGCCTGTTGGTTTCTTCTCTATTGTAGAAACATTCCAGTGATGTTTTTGCAAAAACCTGCCCTGTAGATTTGAGTCCTAGCTTTAAATATATTGCACCCATAATTTGTTTTCTTAATATTTTTTCTGCATTGAATTTAATTTGACTAAGCAGCATGTCCTTGGCCCAGGCTATTCCACACCTGTGAAGAGGCTTCAGGAGGTGTGCATCCCCTTGTTGCTCTAGCATATTTGCCTCTGTATTCGAGCATTGCAAAGGATTCTTCCAGCTGATAATTTCAAGTCAGGAGTGCTGAACTGTTTCTTTTGTCTGCTGGTGCATAATAGTTTGTTGGAAAGATTGTGAAGAAAAAACTTATTTAAAATGGAAAGCTAAAAATTTTGCTTAATATTTTTTTCAGGAATGCTATGCAGACTGCTGTAAGAAGTGCTCGCTTTCTAATGGAGCTCACTGTAGTGATGGACCCTGCTGTAATACGTCGTGTCTTGTGAGTGTTGCTGCAGTATATTTATTGTTCATCTCAGTTGTCCATGGAAGTCGTGTGCAGCCTGTTACAGTTTGAAGTGTGTTTTACGTAGAATGAAAAGAAACACCTTCTGCAGATATAATCTTAGTCCTGAACTATATTTTTCATTTTCCAGTTTTTCCCACGAGGCTATGACTGTCGATATGCAGTGAATGAATGCGATATTGCAGAATTCTGCACTGGAGATTCTGGCCAGGTATGTATGCAGAAACTTTCTCTGTTTACACTCTTGATGTTTGTTTGCACTCATTTTTATATCAATTTAAAAGAAAAATCAAGATTAACAAACTGCAGACTCATATAAACAAAATTAGGGAAGCTATTTTTAGAACTTAACAATTGGTTTTTTAAACATGAGAATAAGAATAAACAGTCATAAACCAAAAGTATTAAGAGGTCTGTAGGTTTATTTGTTTTTTGAAATGTATACGGTTTGTGTACCTGTATAGTATTTGATCAGGCATCCTCCTTTACTCTTTGCCTGATCTGTAGTGTAAGTACTAAGAATATACTGTAAATGTGAATGGATTGAAAGGTAATAGCAGTAAGATTTTTTGAAATCATAGAACCATAGAATGGCCTAGGTTAGAAGGGACCTTAGATATTACCAAATCTAACCTCCATGCCATGGGCAGGGACGCCTCTCAACTAGACCAGCAGGTTACTCAAGACCTCATCCAACCTGGCCTTGAACACCTCAAGGGAGGGGATATCCACAATTTCTCTGGACAATTTATTCCAGAGTCTTGCCACCTTCGTATTGAAGAATTTTTTCCTAAGATCCAATCTAAATCTGTTTTTCTTTAACTTAAGTCCATTTCCCCTTGTCCTATTGGTGGAGAGCCTTCCTGTAGGTTCCCTTCAGGTATTGGAAGGTAGTTAGAGGGTCCCCCTGGAGTCTTCTCTTTTCAAGACTGAACAATCCCAGTTCCCTTAGCCTATCCTCATAGTTTAAAATATAAAAGTAGAAAACTACAACTAATTGAGTATAGTATCATAGAATCATTTATGTTGGAAAAGACTCTTAAGATTGTCAAGTCCAACTATTAACCTGCCTGACACTGCCAAATCCACCACGAAACCATGCCGCTGTGCACCACGTCTGTTACGTACATCCAGGGATGGTGGCTTCACCACTTCCCCTGGGCAGCCTGTTGCTCTTATCCTGTTACTTGTTACATGGGAGAAAAGGCCAACCCCCACCTCACTACAACCTCCTTTCAAGTAGTTGTAGGGAGTGATAAGGTTTCTCCTTTTCCTTAGACTAAACAACTGCGGTTTCCTTGGCTGCTACTCATAAGACTTATATAAAGTCTTACGTTTTTTAAGAGTATGCACATGTATGATAATTTTAGAAGTTGTGAATCATTTCCTGTTGAAAACATTTGGCTAATACTCCGAAGTACAGGAATAAACAGCAAACAAAAGGTTGTTTTAAATTCAGTTCTTTTAATCAATCAACACTCTGTATATCTTCCATTTTCACAGCAACTTTGACACTTCAGGTGATAGATGCTGCTTTTCAATACAGAGTATTTAGCTTCAAGATTATGACAGCTTCACAACTCTGCTGCAGTCATGTACTGCATCAAGTTCTTAGATTTGAAGAAGGAAGAGTCAGTATAGATCTCTCTCAGGATGTGTCTCTCCAGACGTTGGCTTAAGAGACACCAATAAACTAAGAGTAACCTCTTTTTATATTATCTGAGACATCCACACTTAGAGATAACTAACTGTTGCTAAGATTTTGTTGTAAATATTTCATTTTGTAGATGGAGCATACTTAATGGGAGGGAGAAGGAATTTCTTAAGCTAGAAAGGCTGCTCTGAGAAGATTGGCTAATGTGATCCATTGCAGCAGCATACCTTTTCAAATCTTCACAGGTCCCTTTTTAATAAGTAAAAGCTTTGAAAATGGTCTGATCTTAGCTTTAGTAATCCGAGGCTTCTGGACCTACTAACTACCACAAAAATTTCCAATGCCAAGAGAACACGTCAACTAACATCACAAAAGCCCACAGCTCTGTAAGCCAAGGACTGATGGGCTACAATGAGATGTTTGCTCACTTTTCGTGGAACTGAAATGAATGCAGTGTCAGTGTTGCAAACATGGCTCCGGTATTAGCTACGAAATACAGTGCTATTGAATGCTTTTTTTTTTTGCTTTTCGTTTCACCACACTCTCTTAGTTTCTATTTGAAATATGCAGAAAGCTAGAATCAAACCTTGTATTTGATAGCCCAAGATGTTAGTGTCATGCACTTTGTATGTTGTGCAATGGTTTTATAAAATGGGGAAAATTCTGTATGTGATCCTTTGATGTATTATTACAGTACACACGATAAAAAAAGATTTTTTTTTTCAGTGTCCGCCAAATCTTCATAAACAGGATGGGTATGCCTGTGATTCTAATCAGGTATGCAGTGTTTTAAAATCCCTGCACATCAGCAAATAGAAATTGACTGGCTGTTTTTTAATCCCATCTTCCATATTTCTTCATAAATTTTGTCTTTTGGACCATCAATGTTGCTTGTGCTTTATGAACTCTATGAATAGCAAAAAAATTATTTAAAGGAAAATCAGCTTGGTATCTTTACGTTTTATGTGTAGATCTTGTATTACACTCCATGCTAATAAGTTTACAACTATGTAAATAAATATAAAGCAGCTGCTGAAATGTCAGTGCATATTAGAATAGACATCAACTGACTTTGAGAATCTGGGCCAAAATGTACCCAAATTTGTGCTGTTATATATCCTGATATGTGTGTGAAGAATCAACATGGGGCATTTTTTGTGGGAGGTGAAGGAAATGAAATAGCATTCAGTTCTCATTGCTAACATGTTATGTTTTGTTTAGGGTCGTTGCTATAATGGTGAATGCAAGACAAGAGATAATCAGTGCAAATATATCTGGGGATCTAGTAGGTTGCCTTTAACTAACTTAAATTTTATTTATTTTATTTCTGGTTTTGTGTTTATTTTTGTATTCATTTTGTATTGTAGTTTTAGTATTTTTGTTCTTTCTGCTGTTAAGTCAGTAGAGTAGACTGCAGTGAGAAGGTGTGCCTGTGGCCAAGTGCAGTTTTGAGTTTGGAAGTGACAACAGTGGATTGCTGTGATGTGTTGTGCTTGCACACATAGGTGGGGCATCAGGTGCTGAACTCAGGTGCTGAACTCTGGTGCAGTTAGGTGAGAAAACATGCAAAATATAGCAACTTAGATTTACTGGAGAAGGGGGAAGGGTTTGAGGATTTTTTGGTAAAATTGAGTGGAGACAACATTTTCTCTGTCCTCTGATGCCTTTTTGAGCTTTATGTTGCCACCTCACATTTATTGATAATATTAAAGGCAATAGATATTTTTGTTAACTAATTTCTTTGTATCCTACACACTTACATTTTAGAATAGTTTGCCTTCCGTACCAGTGATTTTACTGAAACTACTCTGTCATATTTACTTGTAATATTTTCTCCTCCTCTATATAGCTGTGCTTTTCTTAATTGATTTTTAGAAAAAACAAATTATCTTGTAAGTAACTAATAGTGGTTTTCAACCTATTAATTCAGATTTCTACTCGTAAAAATCAGTAGAAATTACATGTTGACTGTTCAACCTTGTTTTCTTTGTGAACTTCTAAAACAATAACATTAACATTGAGTTGAACCTATGGTTGTGGTATATGGCATGTATAAAATCCTTGTTCTCCTGAAATACAGATCAGGGATAATTGCAGTGCAAACAAGTAGATTAAATCTATATGCAACTGTTGCAAGGTGAACAAAATTAGACCACAGTTAAATTCAAATGCAGGAGACAATACAGACACTGTGGAGATTGCTTTTTTAAAAGTTCAGGGCAAATTTTGAACTTTGAGCATTATTTTAGAGATCTGTAGGTATAGCAGTTCAGTCACTGAGAAATATCATATGTGTACATACACAGAGGGTTACATTTCTGTTTTGTATTAAAAAATACAGAGAACTGCTGCAGGTTTTCAAAGTTGACATGCTGCCAGTGGAAAGTACATTCCTTTTTCCTTTCATCAACAGAGTCTTCAGGATCTGACAAATTTTGTTATGAAAAGCTTAATACAGAAGGCACAAAAAAAGGAAACTGTGGAAAGGATGGAGACCGATGGATTCAGTGTAGCAAACAGTAAGTTCAGCTTGATAGGGATTGTTTGTGTTTTAAATAGATTAATACTGGTGTAATATTTTCTACTTTTCATTAATGTGTCAGCAATTTGTTTTGCATTATTTTGGATCTTCTTTCCTTCACAAAGTTTGCGTCTTCAAAAACTTCCGTAGCTCATTCTGACAAATCCATGGGTGACTTAGCAATATACTTGTAAAAAATTCCACATTTTCACAAAAGTGTACAGTTCTTTCAGAGGAGCTGGAGGACAAGGCAGCAAAAAGTCACAAGTTCAGACTTGATAGTGGTAAATTAGGCTGCAGATAGACACACTGTTTTCTCTTGCTCTGGGACTGATACCAGATTGTGCTCTTTCAAGTTTATTCCAACCTTTATTTGGACCAGAGAGGACCATTAGGCCTACAGATGCTGTAGAGAAAATGGATGATTCATTTGCATTGTATCAGTACTAGATGAATATTTGATTAAATTTCCTCTTCAAGTTAAAGATCATTAGTGGATAGGCTCAAATTTCTCCTAATTTACTTATTGTTCTGTTGTCCTGCAAGTGAAATAAAATACAATTAAAAATCCAAATTTAACATTAATGTGCAGTGTCCAAGTTGCTAGAGAGAAGGCATGAATGATTTCCTCTTTCTCCCTCTTGTTGTTTATATCAAATAATATTTTATTTCCAGACTTGTACTCTGAAGGTCTTTCATGCAACTTATGGTAATATATTAGTTAATAGCAGCATCGTTGCCAGTCTCTTTTTTTTTTTTTTTCTGGAAGTTTACTACATGTTATTCCAGTAACTTTTTGTTTTATATTCCCATTTTACAGTGATGTTTTCTGTGGCTTTTTGCTCTGTACTAATCTTACTAGAGTTCCACGAGTTGGTCAAGTTCAAGGAGAAATTATCCCAAATTCTTTTTATCATCAAGGACGAATAGTGGACTGCAGGTAAAAAATAATTCAGTGTTCCAACATGATCTTGCCTTGTCAAACCTAATTGAATTAAGATAAACATAAATGTAAAATTGTATGATTTGTAGGTAATTAGTATGTTACAGAAAAATCATTACTCTGAGTGGTATTTGGTGTATAAAAATAAAAAGACTAATATTCCACATTTAAAGAGGGCAAAATATGGATTATCATCTTGATTACACTGTTTTCTCCAGTAGCAGAACTTCACAGTCAGGGTTTGATGCTCAGCATTATATTTTTCGGAGAGGGGAAAGGTCAGTAATTGCCAAAGACTATATATTAAACGATGAGTTTGTGTGTTATATCCTCAGAGAAATAGCTGTAGGGAAATGAGAGGGAGGAAACTGAAGAGTTGTGGTGGGATAAGATGTTAAGCCACAGTTCACTTAAGGGGCTGGTAAATGGCTTCTAGCTTCCTGTGCACAGCACTGGATTTGTATTTTAAAGACATTGGTAGCATTGCTGTCGTGCTGAGAATACTCTCTTACATGGTTAGATCCTGAATGAAGAATGGTTCTTTATTCTTCTACCATTCACTAGTATTTTTATTTAAATGTCATCACATGGGAAGTTAGTTTTTAAACATATTTGTACCAGTAGTATTTCAGAGCATTTAGGGGTGGGGAGGAAGCATGGCCTGTCAAAGACTCCTAATCCCGAAGCATAAGGTGCCCTTTTTGAATAATGAAGTCATTATCAGGACTTCTTTTCAGTCTGTCAACTGAAACACCTTGTCAATGCTGTGGAGAGACAGAAAAACATTATAGTTTTGTTCAATTTGACTGTATGCTTGAATGAAAGAAAGGTATGAGGCGTTTAGTATCTACACTAACATGTTTAATATTTTCAGAAGACTCCGCCCATAATACTAATAGTATCTTAAAACTTATTTCTCCTAGTGGTGCTCATGTTCTTTTGGATGATGACACAGATTTAGGTTATGTGGAGGATGGAGCTCCATGCGGACCTCAAATGATGTGTCTGGACAAAAAGTGCCTGCCAATTCAGTCCCTGAACATAAGCAGCTGTCCCATTGGTTCTAATGGAAAAGTCTGTTCTGGTCATGGGGTGAGTCTGCACTGGGAGTTAGCAGCTAAGCTTTTCAGAAGATGTATCTCTGCTCTATCTGGTCTTCATGTACAATGTAGAGTTCTCTACCTGGAATTGTTCCTAAGACATACTGGTCTGAAAACACAAATGTTAGATTCAGAGGAAGACTGCCGTTCTGTGAAACAGAGAGAAAATTTTTGAAAGCAAAGCTGTCAAATTATTTCTGCAATTATATCCAAAGTGTTACTTTCATTACTACCAAGGAAGAGCTTTGACATCAGTTATTGTAAAGACTTCTGTTATGTACTACCCATATATCAGGCTACTTGCCAACTTAAATTAAACTTTCTCCTGCACGCTAGCACCTTTATAAAGTTGGTCCTGTGTTTGTGGAGTTGTACGTCGTGACTTAAAATTCTAAACTGTTTGACCTCAACAGAGATGATACATTCTCTTGAACAGATGTCAGTCTCTTCTCTGATAGGATGAGGAAATGGCCTCAAGTTGTGCCAGGGGAGGTTGAGACTGGATGTTAGGAACAATTTCTGCATGGAAAGGGTTGTTAAGCACTGGAACAGGCTGCCCAGAGGAGCAGTTGAGTCACCATCACTGGAGGTATTTAAAAGACGTGTAGATGTGGTGTTCAGTGACACGATTTAGTGGTGGACCTGGCGTTGCTGGGGTAATGCTTGGGCTTGATGATGTTAAAGGTCTTTTCCAACCTAAATGATTCTAAGATGGAAAGTGTATCATTTTACATTCAAGCACATTATATTCTGTTATTCTACTCAAAAGTCCATTTGTCTAAGATGTTGGGTATGTTTTGCTGGACAGATTCCTGTTCTATGTCTTAACTGATGCTGACAAAGTATTGATGAAAACTTTCCACTGAGGGATTCAGTGGACAGATACCTGCCTGAGGGGCTTGACTTAATACGAGAAGGTGGTTTTTTTCATTTTGTTATGTGTAATTGAAGATGAATTTGAGTGCTTCAAAGAAGAAGATTAAGTTCAAAATCAAGACTACAAATTTTAAAATTGGAAAGTAAAAGATCTAGGAGATCTAGAAATTGTCTGAGTACATTTGGAGGGTGACATGAGTGGTGAGAGAACTGTTAAATTTTGTTTTGCTTTGGATGATTCAGTTCATAATTTTAAAAGAATACTTCAGTTGATCAAACCTGTCATAAGATGTATTTGTCTTTAGCATCCTAAATAAGATTCTTCAGTGGATATTTTAAGAAACAGAGTGACATAAAAGTTAAATTAAAAAAAATAATTACATGTACTACTTACTTGTAATCATTAGTGCATAGGTTATTTTCTGGGGTTTTGACATTATGTTCCAGTTTCTAAAAGACTTTATTAACTGATGCCTAATGATTGACTTCACTCCTAGTTACATAATCAAAACTTCATTATTTGTTTTGTGTCTATTGCTCATGTCATGTTTTTTTTCCTTAGCAATATCTTCTAGCAACAAATTCCATGTGTTCATTCTTTCTCATATGGGAAGTTTATAGCTGTCAACTCTCCCTCTTAATTTGATATTTTAGCTTTTGTCAGTTTGATAGGTTTTTCTCTATCTCGTAAATGTACTGACAATTATTTTATTGGGTCCTAAGTCCTTTCTTAGAGGTCATTCATCTAAATGAAGACTGAAGTTATTTCCTTTCGTTCTAGAAGATAAGCAAACACTCCTATTGCTGCTTAGAAAAATAGTATGACAAAACCAATGAAAATCTTACTATTTTTTCTACATGGGAGCAAGCTGTACGTGAGAGGTTGTAAAGCATGACCATGTCTTGAACCTTTTAAATGCAAATGCACATGTTCCTTCTGGACATCCAGGCTTAAAGTCTACATAGTTGGTTAGTGAAGACCTAACTAGTCTAGACAGGGAGTTTTTGGATGATGGTTTCTGCTCGTTTTTTATCTTCTGTGCAGGTGTATAGTGCACCTGATGGTGGAACCACTGGGAACACTTCTTCTCCTAGCATCTTAGTGTATTTAGAGGTTTAAAGGAAACTTCCAGGTTATTGATCCATTATACTCATTCAGCATACTCAGTGCTACTGGTGCAATGTATAAATGGATAAGTTTTATACTGTGAATGAAGTGCCTAATTGCATGTTAAATAAACTTAATAAAATGTAGTTAAAAACCAACTGCTGTAATTTATTTTATTTTCCAGGTTTGTAGTAATGAAGCCACTTGCATTTGTAATTTCTCCTGGGCTGGGACAGACTGCAGTATTGATGATCCCATCAGGGATACTGGTGGCAAGAAGGATGAAGGACCCAAGGGTTTGTGTGATTTCAGTTTTGATGTTCTTTCGAGTATTTAGGACATTTTGCAGTAGAATTGGCATATAAAAAGAGAATAATATTGTGAAGTCCTGTCTAGACCTAGACAGTAAAATTCCACTTCATGTAGATGAAGGAAGTCTTTCTGCTTTGAGAATTGATGAAAGTTTTATTTTTCTAATCTAAATTTGGGGAAGATTGCAATAGGTGATGGTATGTACTTCCTTGTTTTTCCTATGTCCCTTATGCTCTGTTTTTTATGATTTTTTTTTGTGATTGGAATCTAAGTGTAGCTCTTATTATTTATAGGAGAACTGAGTATTTGTGTTTTACTAGATGTTTCCAGTTCCCTTAGTTGTTGTCTAATTCAGAGAGCTGTGGCATAAGAAAGGGAAAAGTGGCATGTCCCTGGTGAAAAGAGCTTTGATTCTTTGAAACCAGATTTCAATGGGAGGAAAAAGAAATAAATTAAGATTTTAAGACTTACATTATTCTTACAACTATTATTACCTGTCTTAGGTATTGAGTAGGTATTTCAACTGGATACAAAGTATAAATATAAAGAAGAGCTATTGAGGAAATAATTCGTTAAAAAAGAGGAAGAAAAGCACTTGAGATTCTTTGACTTATCTGCCAAAAAAGTATCTTTGTATTGTGCTGTCCATTTTTTTTAAATGTCTTTCCTGTCACCGGGACATTGTCCAACATCAAGCTATATTTACCTGGTGTTATAAAGTTCCCAGTAAACAACAGAGAAACCCAAACAAAATTTTTCTGCTATGTCCCAGGTCCAAGTTCTTGTGTTGGTTATGTAAGGCTGATGGGAAGAAGATAGAGTTGTTTAAAAATGTACTCTTTAGAGCTCAGACTCTAATCAGATACTCTTTATTCAGGGTTTCAGGGGAGGATGGAATTTTGGTATATCCCTCCAGAAAGGCTTTACTTCTGTCTTGTGCACCTTATTCTTTTGCCCCTTAGCAGAAAGGTTCCACTAGAACTTTACCAAGACCTGTTGAAGAGATCATCTTAAAACAAGTACCACTGTGAAGGAGGCTCTCTGGAACAGTCCAGAGTTGCATTAGGGAATGTGTGCAAGGTGCCTCCTGGACTCCTAACCCCACTGCTGCTCAGTGTGGAGATGCCTGGTTTGTACCTTGTCTTACAAAGCTGCTTTTCATTCCATTTCTCACAGAAACCTTCCTAACTGTGGAACGCTGCTTAAAGTCTTAAAAAAAATAGTGGAGAACGGTGCTGTTGAGCTCGTTACTTCTTTTTATGTGTAGATGAGGAGAGCAATGTTGACAGTTGTGACATTGAGAGTACATGAATTTTATATTACTTATTTCAATGTTCTGTAATTAAGAAATAATTCCCTCCTTTGTAAAATGGTCTGTAGGAAAGGCAACACAGAAGGTACGCCTATCTTGGTTAGATTTTTGTAATTCAATTTAATTCATCAAATTCAGAATGGAGATAACTTTGTGAAAATTAATACATAGATGCTGAAATACTCTGGGGGAAAGTCTTAAATTAATAGTATCTGCAGGGATTTCTGCCAGTAGGTTCAGACATAAAGTTTAGACTGCATTTTTCAGTGGAGTCCCCTGCAAAGAAGCAGAATTTTTGTACAAGGTGGCCCACTGATTTGAAAAGATGGATTATTTTTACTTACATTGTTGTAGTAATTTTTTGATGTTGAATCACCTAGAAATTAATTTGGCAGCTTGAACACTATAATCTCTTTTGTGTGCTAATAGAGGAATCCCTTTGTGAAAAGTTGTCAGAAGAATACAGAAATAGTTTTCTGTGTGGTAGTGATCCAATGAACTAAAGCAGTTTCCAGTCAGTTTTTTTCCCTTTATTACCAGTACTTCCTGTGTCATAATGCCAGTTTACAAGTCTGAGACAGAAACCAAAATTCCTGCTTTTTTATAGCCCTAAATTTGAGTTTTGTTACATTTCAAAAACAGAACACTCATGATGTGAAAATTCACCTCATAGATTTAAGATTCATTGCACCATAAATCCAAGAATTTTTCTTACTACAATTAGAGCATGTATAAGTAGGAAGTATTGCTATTTATTTATATATTGCTGTGGTAAGTTACAGTTGACTGCTGTTCCTGCTGCACTTTTCAGACCTTTCCATCATCCATCCATTGGTTTTGGCTCCACAGTGTATTTCAGGGTTAAAAAAATCAGTGGTCCTTAGTTATGTTTGTATTAACAGATGAGTCTTGAATTACTCTAAACTCAGCAACCTGCTGTATCCTGTAGCAGCAGACCTGCACAGCGTGCCAGCAGCTGGGGGAAGATAGAGAGTTCTTGCTCTTAGTTTTCAGCTACTGAAAAAACTTTGAATTACTTCAGAGTGTTGGCTAGCAGTAGCATTCCATATGCACACAAGTTTATTCCTTTGCAATTTCATTTTCAGAATTAGACCTTTGATTGACTAGCAGAATAGTGTTTGTTTGGGTTTTTTAATATAAAACTTGTGTCTCAAGTGTGCGCATGTTTATCTGTGTATATTTATGAAACAGGAAAAAAAATTACAAAAACATTTCAAAACAGACTTTTTTTCAGCATGAAGCCCTATAAAGCTTTTGTCTCTTGGAAAAGTTCCCATTAGACAGGGAATTCAGCTGATGTCTTGTGGTCTTTTATGGCTCAATGAATCTATCAAGCCCTTAATCTTTGAAATGAGAAATGTATAGATATTTTTTTCTCACAAGGCTCCACGAAAAAAATTAAAAATAATGCCTCAGTGTCTTATGAGAGACTATCTGAAGATACTGAAATTTCAAGGGTGTTGCCTGAGGCACATTTGTAGGGTAAGTTTTTCCCATATTTAGGTTATGGAGATAGAATCCTAACGATAAATGCAGTAAAAAGAAAAATATTAATAACTAGTAAAGGAATTAGTTAAGAAGTTGTGTTGGCTTTCTTTTTTTTATTCCTCTGATGGAACTGTTTCCAAACAAACAGTTTTCATTTGGTTAGTTGTATTATGGATGCAGTAAGTTTCTGGTGATCAAAGGGAACTTTTCTTATTGGTGATTTATGCACATTTTGGCTGTTTTAAATAAGCAGAAGGTGTTCTCTTGTTAAGGAGTGTTCTCTTGTTAAGGAAATAGTAGAATCACAGGCTAAGAGAGTCTTATATTTACAGGAAAACATCTCATTGAAATATTTGCAAACATTCCAAGAAAACCAAATATGGCCCATTTCAGAATTTTTAAGGCTGCAGTATTTGGTAAATAAAGGTTTGTTAGGTGGTTTGAACTGTTTATCCAACAATGGATTATGGCATAAAATATTCCTCTGAGGAATGACTTCATGTTTTCATTTCAGACGTGTATGTGATCGTTTCCTTAAAAAATCTTCCCTTTTCCCTCCACACAGTGAGCATGGCCACTAACAGGCTAATAGGTGCAGTGGCAGGGACCATTCTGGCCTTGGGGGTGATTTTTGGAGGCACAGGGTGGGGAATAGAGTAAGCATTTTTCTTAGTCTGAGTTTTATGTTTGGTGCCTAGTGTGTGAGGTAACTGTATGCACCCAAGTCCTCTGTGTATTACCCTGTTAGCTTTGTTGTGTGGTGACAGTATTTGTCGTGTGATTTGACTGTGTCTGTGTCACGTGGTTTGCTCATGCAGTGTTGAACCTTCTCCTGTCTGGGATAATGTGGGGCATAAAATAAGAAGTCTGTGAATCTTTACATTGTCGCAGTAAAATTATATGTCTAAATGTTTCCATTAGACCAAATTATAAAAATAATGGGGGGAAATGGAAATCTGTGACTACTTTGCACAATAGACTAACGTGGCTTGTTTTGTAAAATGCAGAAATTGTCTGTTACAACCTGTGGGGCTTTCAGTCTAATAATGGGTGACATGATCTAGCTAGGAGGATGAAAGCTGATGACAACACTATAGACAACTAGTTTTACAGCAAAGCTTCTGAGCGTTCTATTGCTAAGATTCTCTTTCCTCAAGGTGGTAGAATGCTGAGATACAGAATTCATACAAAAAGAATACATATGAGCAATTTTTTTGTCATCTTATAGCCTTTAGTAAACTGTAATCTTGTTAGCCCACTACCTCAGTTTTAACAGTGGTTATGATTTATATACGTGTATGTGTGTATATATATATATACACACATTTAAAAATTCCCATATAAGAATTGTCTTCATTCTGCATTCACTGTGCAAACTGCAAAATAAATTGCTGCTACTCTGCTCTTCTACAATTTTGTTGCGTTTCTAATAGTATATATTACTTCTGCTGTGTGAAGGGCCATCAGCCTGACAGGGGAATCATAGCAAGGCAGTCTGTGATTTCTAATCAGGCCGTGTGAAAAACTCTTCATGTACAGTTCTAATGAAGGCTGCACAGGCAGTCTTCTGGCAGGGAGGTTTTTGCGTGTCTGAGTTTGCAGCCCTGGATACAACCTTTTTTAGCTTTTGCTGAAGTGGACTGTTACTCGGGATTCTCAGAACAGTAGAGACCTTTGCACTCACGGAGGACAGCTAATAGAAAAACAGATAGAAGCAAGAAGGTAATAGATCACCTGCTTCAGAAAGATCAGAGCACTGTTTTACTGGTGGCTTTTACAGCTGTTTGTAAAAACTGAAGACTGTAAAGCCTGTAGATGTTTGGAACCTAGATTCTAGAGCAGAGAATTTACCTACACGTTGAGGACCGTTTGCCTTTTGCTTACAGTCTGCCTTATGCCTTTCTGTTTTAGTTCTTCACTTACCTGCTGTCTCAGTCCACTTAGTTCTGACTCATGTCCCTGACCATTTGTTCTTGCTCCTGTATCCTGCTCTAATTCCAGCTTTTCCACATCTTTCCTCTGCTCTTATCACTCGCTACCTGACTCATTGGTTTTGTTTCTATTCCTACTTCTCTTCTGGATCCTGTCAGTCTTTGTCCTCTGGTTCTTTCAGCTACAAATGTACATTCAAGGCAATTTGCTGCTACTTTTTGTTGTTCGGTTTAAAGAAAGCACATGGGGAACACAAATACCCTCTCTGTTCCTCATGGCCTTCAGGTCCTGGCAACTGTTACTGTCAATTATGAATTTATTTTGGTAATCAAAGGGGACGAAATGGTGGAGTAGTTTTGTTTCCAGACTTCATCTTCAAACGGATACCTAGAAACTAGAGGATTTGGCTGGCCAAATGACATGCAAGAAAAGAAAGCGTCAAACCACCCCAGTGTGCTGGTACCTCCAGGATAATCTGGAGTAAACTTGTCTCTTCTACAAATAGCAGAGTTCGGAGCGATTGGCAGTGTTAGATTTATGGTTAGACTCGATGATCTTAAAGGTCTTTTCCAACCTAAATGATTCTGTGATTCTATGGTAAAGATTTAGGGAATAGTCAGAAGTCCATTGAAACTATAGGTGTGTTCTCTTTTAAGAACCTTCAGTAGGGTTTGTGTCAGGGTCCTAAAAGATAGCTGTGCAGGTAGTGCCTTGCAGGAGAGGGTGGTGTGCCAGGTGGTTACGGTGCAGTCAGTTGCAGATGTTTCTTCCTGACAAATCTCGGTCTGCAGGTTGCAGCAGTAGTGTGGCAGGAAGAACAAGTGTTGCATCTTGTAATAGTCTGGATAGAAAATGACCCCACAGTATGGTGGTTATTAAAAACCTTGGCTTGCACATCAAGCATCCGAGTCCAGTGACTAGAGAGGCTTATGTAGCTGAAACATACTGATTTATACTTTTCTTCATAAACATCACTAACTAAAATGTCCTGATGCAAAGTGAGCTTCATACCGTTAGCAAAATTCTGGTTTATTGATAATACAATTTTCTTGATAATGATTAATAAAAGTAAGGTAAGGTATAAAATATAAAAAAATAGTCCCATTGTACGCACTTTTATGTGCACGGTCTGGTACAATCTTAAAACAGCTTAGCAATAATCCTCTTAAATCTCTGTACTTTAAAACAGGAATTCATTAATTGGAGGACTCCATTCTGGTAAACAAGTGGCCGCTGTTTAGTAATCATAAGTATTCCAGTAGCTTTGTTTTTACATTGAAGTCAGAAACGAGAGTATTTTCTGTATTGGGAGAACAAATTGCTGTTTGTTGAGTGGATATGCACTATGAAAGAGATTTATTTCTCTCCTCCCCTCCTCCCACAGAATATGTAACAACTAGGGAACATAATAAGAAGAGGATGTAAAAAAAAGCAGTGATTTGCTACTTCCTTACCTAAGTTATGAGCATATTACTATCAGTTAATCATTGTGCCTCTTTTGTGGGAAGGTAGCATTCCATGGCTAGAAAAAAAAAGAGCTTTAGATTTTTTTCAAGGCTTCTAAAATTTATTACAGATAAATTACTTACTGTGTTTTAAATCTTTTGTTGTGTGCAAGCATGTAATAAAATTCAGAATAAGCCATAGATCTGAGTCAGATACAGTAGCTCATTAGGCTGCAGTTGAAAGCAAGCCTTAATTGGGAATATAATGCCTGTGGAATGGCATTCATTTACGCTGCACTGTGCTCACTCCTGTTGATTTGATCCAGGTGTGACTTTAAAGGTAAGTCCAAGTAAGATACGTTCTTCCAAGTTGTGAAAAATTACCTTTTATTATTGTTGTCAATTCTGTGCACTGCTGATGTCTGTAAAGCTCGCTGTATTTCTTTCCAGACAAGTCTCTGACTCATATTCCTGCACAGTCTTTGTGTAAGAATTGCAGGAGGTGATTTTTAAAATGTGGTTTTCTTTTAGCTAATCTGATCTCTACAAGCACTGATATGGGGAACATATAACGGATGCACTGAAGTTAGGTCCCTGCATTACGTTTTAAATCTTAGGGCATGTACTTACTGTAGTGTCTGGGACTGGGCAGAAGGTTTTGTGATACCGACCTAACAGCTTAAAACTTTGAGTTGTTGCAGCTGCCCTTGCTCTTTCCTTTGCTGATCTCTGGCTGCTCCTTTTTCTTCCTTACGTTAGCTGTCTGACAGTTTTGCAAACTCAATTTCAGAACACTTAAACGAGGAAAATTTCAATTACTGTGTAGAAGGGTTGATTTGGGAGACCGGGTTACGAGGCTAAAACTGTTTTTGAAGGCTGTTCTGAACATGTAGATGTTAAAATCAAAAGCATGCAATATATGCTGCAAAGGAACTGTTGGGTTGGTTTCATTTTGCCTTGAGCTCAGGTGCTTTACATCAAAGACTGCTCAACAGAAAATCTTTGTACAGACCCATTAAAATGACTTAAGGCTATTGTCAGTTTTCCTCCACCCTGTGTAAGTAGAGCACTTAAGGGTCAATTATGAATATCTTATTTAGTGTTCTTTTGCCCTCTTCAGAAAATTGCACAAGCATATTTTGTGCTGCTACTTTTTGTTGCTCTGTTTTTCCTGCTCCACCCTTCCTCATTTTGTTGTTAAGTAGCTTCTTGAGGATGGTGAAGAGATGCTTTGATGTTTGGAAAGCTTAACTTTTGTTCCTTATTATATAGTCCTTTGCTTTTGTCAAGCAAATGTTTGTAAATTTAGCATTGACTTAATGGTAGGGAGTCTGTACTGCGATTAGCAAGTGGTCCTAGATGCTCTCAACTCAAAATATCTACCGCAGTTCAGGGTCCCCCATGAAAAAAGTTAGGCTTTTTGATTTTTTTTTTTCTTTCTCATTTGCTGTAGTCATAAAGCATACAGCACTCATACTTCTTGCTTTAAACTAATAAATTATTCACAAATATCTTAGTGTCCTCAGCTGACAGTTTATTCACTAGATAATGGTGTGAGTCACAATGGAATTTACTGTCTAATACTAGATTTTTATCTATGGTAGAAGTCAACATAGCATAATGCAGAGACCAACAGCTTTGTTCACGCTCACTGTTAAAGAAAAGTAAGTTGGGCTTACTGAAATTGTCTAGAGACATCACCTTGTGTGCTGTCTGTATTCCTTGAATTGTTTGAATACCCTTCAGTTGCTTCACTTAATGTGAATAAAGTGGTTGGTTCTTATGTCTGTCTTACCATAATCCTTTATCACAGGTCCTAGTGCCACCAATCTTATAATAGGCTCCATCGCTGGTGCCATCCTGGTAGCAGCTATTGTCCTTGGGGGGACAGGATGGGGCTTTAAGTAAGCAATGCCGCATGTCTTCTCTTCAGTGGCTATGGCATTTCTATTTCTTGCTTACATCACTAAATTTTGAGTTCCTGCTACAAGATTTCTAAGTTAACTCCCCCCTCACCCCTTCAAACTACAGCAAACTGGTTTAGAAAGAAAGAATTACATGTGAGTGCACTGAACAAGAGGAGGAAACGGATTTGAAACAAGCAGATGGCATCAGGGTGCAAAGCTGAAGAACAATCAAAGAATTCAACTTTCATGAGTTCGCCCTAACACTTAGGGAGCAAAGTCTGGTTTTCACCACTGGTTAGTAGCGTTGTTCTCAGAAGTTGACTGAAGTGGCTAAAACCCCCAGAAGACACTTGTCTTAAGGGCTGTTTATTTTGAATGCAGAAGTACTTTCAAACTGATTTTTTTTTAATAATGAAAGACCAAATTCATGCGTAAATGGTAAGTGGTGGCAGTAGCGCAGTAGTTTTCAGCAACAAGTGTGTGACACAGTTGACTCAGAAGTACCAGAGCTAACTTTTATTTGTGATTACTGCTTTTTTTCTTAATTTACTACCAAGTCACAATTTCTTTTAAAAAATCAGGTTTAGAGAGAACATTTTGAAATCTTGAGCTCTATCCTGAAAGATGAAAACATTTCTTATCACGTTCTAGTTCAATGAGTTTTGTAACTGTGAAGATTAATGTACCAGCCATTCTGCTTGCGACCATTAAAGCAAAGAGTCTCGTACAGAGGTACTTAGTTCTTGCCTTTTAAAGTGTCAAGTCTACCTACATGCATGGCCCATATTTGGTAAAAAGGATCTAAATTAGAATCGATTTTTATAACCTTACAAATCATGGAAGTTTTCAGAACAAGAAAAGCAAATTTCCATGGTATTCAAGTTGCTGTTTCTTTTCAATAACATGAATCAAGATTAAGTCATGATACAACAATGAGCCATTATTCCTCAATCAGGTTTTTATAGTAGTTCAGATATTTTATATGATCTGTAATCATATTCCATGTCTGAGTTGAGTGGCTATCAAAGCAGAATATAGTGATTGGGTCATATTTACCTGTTAATTCACTTTTCAAATGTCACCTGAGAATGTTTATTTCTGGTTTAGACTGTTATATTTTCATAGTGTGCAGAGGCCTTAATTACATATGCATACAGAAGCAAAATATTCCTAAAAGAAGACTAAATACAAAATGTATCAAAACAGTAGTCTTAAAGAATGGGTGTATGATCTTCATAAGCCTTTTTAAATCCTGCTGACAGACTTACCTTGAGCTGCTGTATTTTTTTGTCGTGCAGCTTCTTCTCAGTTAAATAAATCAAATCCACTTATTTGTTCGATAAATACCTCTAGGTCAGTCCCCAGTGTTTCTGAGTTACTACAGGGCAGCTCTAAAAGATGTAGTTTTAATACAGTCCTCTATCTTTTGCATTGCATCTCCTGTGTTTGAGATTTGTATTTTCCATATTTATAAATGGTAAAATTATGTAGTATTTATGCGGTTTTAGTTTGTTATGTTAGGTTTGTTATCAAATCTCTGTGCAAAGGCAGAAATTCAAATGCAGGGTGTATTTTAGAATATGCAGTGACAGACATGGATTCACAGGTGGTGTTAACACCAGAAGGAATTGGGATTCTTTTAACATG
>NW_009731134.1:0-13522 GCF_000703405.1 Apaloderma vittatum | reverse complement strand
AAGATTTCTTCAGTGCATAGACCTAGCTTGTAAGTAATGCTTTTTTTTTTACAGATTCTCTGTAATGCTTGGACACATTCTGTAGCATTATCTGATACAAGTATATTTACATTTTTTCTGCCATATCCTACTAAACGCATAGTTACAGGAGACAGTTTTCTTTTAACCTAAATAAAGCATAGAAACAATACATAAATAATTCAGTTAATTTCAGAATTGAGGTTGGTGGGTTTTTTCCCCTCTGTACTTCACTGCAATTAGCTTTTTAAATAAATACAGGCAAGTTTTCTGCAAGGCTTGCATTAACATTTTGATTAAAATTTCTGCTTTATTGAGAACAATAATATTAGAAATACAGCTATCGCAAGGTTCCGTGGAAATTAACCGAGCTAGGTTTTGTTGGAAAAAGTAGATGTCTCGGACCAGTTTTCTGCTGTTAGACATGTCTGTACTTAGCAATTCATATACTTTCCCTAAATAATCATCCTGATACATCCCTGAATAAAATGTTTGTATTGCAGAGGGTAGTTTGTTGAAAACACTGTAGGAGTCATTAAAATACCAAAACTTCAGGCAGTTTCTTGCTCTGGATCTTTTTAAGCTGTATTGTGCTATGACAGCCTTTGCTCTTTTGCATCAGCGCCACAGCAGCTGGGCGAGCAGTCTGGCTGGCGACTGGCGACACCGCACTTGAGAACTTGTACGAACACAGATCTTTAGGAGAATCCTCCTCAGTCTGAAACAACACAGGATTTAACTGACTGTTTAGGTCTTCTTTGTGCTCCACGTCTCTCAAACTGCTCTCAGAGCGTTCAGCTTTGCATTCTGGTGTGTTCATTTGCCAAACACCGTTACTCTTCTAGAGGAGCTATATTAGATATGTCTCTTGAAGCTGCTCTTCTCAAAAGAGCAAAATACAAATGTTTGTTCTGTAGCAGAACCTCAAATACACTGGCCTGGCCTAGCTCACAGCTTGAAGTGCATGTTTCTTCTGGGGGTCAGAGGGGAACTGAAAAGGCTTTTCAGCTTCTGTACAAAAGAGGACTAGCACGTGTAGACCCTCTGATACTTGCTTCAGATATACCTGGAGGGACAGATGAGGATAATAAAGATTTTAACTTTTTCTTTTTAAGCAAGTGATATGTTTAGTCTCTGCAAATACGAGAGAAGGTAGCTAATGCTTTACAAACTGGGAGATGTGATTTCTATTTCACAGGTTATCAGATGTTCATATGAACATACGGTACTGTGGTGTCAAGTCCATATCAAACGTAAGCTGCAACTAAGCAAACTTTGTTAATGAACTGAGGTGGTGGGAGGTGAGGGTTGGAGGGGAAGTGTAAAAGTAGTCTTGGTGCAAGTTTGGAGAAACAAAGTAAAAGAAAAACAAACAACAAACAACTTCCAATTTCAAGAATGAGCCCAAGGTTAATCTTTCTAACCAAGTTAATATATGGATAGAATAGGAAAGAAAAAAGTTAACTGACAATTTTATAGGGCATAGAGCCTCATTACACATTTCCAGAGGCTTTGAGATTGTACTTCATGTGAACCTTGCATAGCACTTTTAAAGGTGTACCTGGTGTTGAGCCTGTAGGAGGGGAGTCCAACATATTTATACTTGCACTCTGCTGGGTAATGTACAGAAGTATGACATTCATGAAACGTGAAATTCATTTTAATGTAGCAAGTCTGCACAAGATGTCGGTATATGGTGGTTCATACAGGACCAATACAGGAAGGACATGTTTACCATTAGAGTAGTTCTGTGCATTGGCAGCAGTTGCAGTGACAACTCACTTTTTTCATTTACTTTTGCAAAGCTACTGCAGTTATATAAACTTTTATGAATTAAATGTTTATATTGCTGACTTTAAAAGGATTAAAGCAAATTTTTGGTAATAAAGCACTACTGCTAAGAGGCAATGCTAGTAAAAATGATGTGGAAATGCATGTGCAAAGCTGCTTTTCATTATATCAGAATGCAAAAGCAGCCAACAGAGAAGAGTTGATTGTAGGCACAAACCTATTTCTAGCAGTTGTTTCTTATCTATCTGAAGAGCTGCAGGGTTTTCTGTCCCTTTAACGGAATATTAGTGGGTGGACCAGTGACTTACCCAGATATAACAGGTGCCAAGTTTTTAACCAGTCTGTTTAGACCCCAAAATGCAGAGAATTGCAGCAAGGTATTTCCTGCATACATCCAGCCTTTTTTTAAAAACTGTTTTTTCTTCTCTAAAATATGGGGTTTTTTTGTAAAGATGATGTTAGAGAGGCAGTGATGTGCTGTAGCACAGTGTGCTTTTTTGATTCAGAATCACCTTATAATATTTTGTTTGAGACACTCTTCAAGTTGCATTACAGACCAAAAGGCTGACCCTCATTATTTAAAAAGGTGTTAAAACATGAAATGCCAAAACAAAGTTAATATTCTAAGATTTTCCACCTAAAACAAAAAGAATTAGGATACAGCATCATTCTCCTAGGTGTCCTTCCACAGCAGACTTTTCTGTTCCCCGCCTCACCATTCTACTGACGCATACTGAAAGGAACCTTGTACTACTACAATACATAGCTATGACGAGGTGCAAATATCCAGGACCTGACACTCACCTGGTTTCCTTTCTTTCTGTTGTCATTTTCTTGGGGAAGAGAGGGCCTTGTTCTAGTTGCTAATTTAAGAAAGACTGCTGTCTTCATTTTAGTATTAAAATGGTTGGTAATTCAGAGTGAAGTTGTTAAAGCAGCTGTGAAGCACTGTGATTGCCGCAGAGAGATGTGGCCGGCTTGGGTTAACACGTTGCACGTGTATGTTATGTTCCCTTCCTGATGCTGTACCTGATGTATTTCAGACTATTTGAGACTCTTCTGTTAAATGTTCTTTTAGTTCTTCACATGTTTCTTTCTCATATAACATTGTTAGCACAATATCCTAAGTGAAGAAGGGAAGTGTGTATTTCTGCTGGATAAAACTAGGCAATGAGTAAATACATGGTTTGGACAGCTCGCAGAATGCATGGCGAGGGCACAGGTGTTGCCCCATGGCAGGGGTGCTGGTGCTGACTGAGCTGTCGTACAACCGAACGGTCCTTATTGGAGTAGTTCACTGGTGGAGATCAGGTTAGAAAAGATTTGATAGGATAAAAGTAAGAGTTTTGTTACAGGGGTTTTGTACCAAGAAGCTAGCATAGCATCTGTCCTCTATAGCTTGTTCTAAGACTTAGAAAGTCCATTTCTTTAATTAAAATAAGCTCAGTTAACAGAATGTAATTCAGTGTATGTTTTAATGACTTGTCCTCTTCAGGTGAACTGGAATATGGTTACTTTCCCTAGAGTAGAAGGACAAGTTATGTCATTGGATTGGTTTATATGCACTGATGACTGAAGGGGACTGACTAATTACTTGCTCATCAGTAGTGGTTGAATTCAAGTGTGCTAGACAGTATTTAAAGGGGGAGTGCGGGAAGTGAAGCAGATGCATCCTTTTTGCATTGAAATTGGTAGGACAAGCAGATGCAAAGCAGGTTTTAACTCAATATTTAACCAAGTTAGATCATATTCATACTTCCTATTACACAGTTCTTCAAGTCAGCCTGAAAAAATAATGTGCTCACCTCAAATTTACCTGTAGCACAGAGGAGGATGGATGGATAGTGAAATAACGCCAGCCTGATTCAAAAGGAACAGTAGTAGAGTACCCTTAGAGGGGAACTGATTGAAAGATGAATACAGTGACCTTTCAGAAACCAGCAGTCCTTAAGCATTCACCTTGCAAAAATGTAGGCGCTGGTACCCAAGGAAGAAACAAAATAGAGGATGCCCAAGAGTTACCAGTCTTTGGAGCTCTTCTCAAAAAGAAGTTGCCTTTGCCTGCATCCGTTAATCTTTTAAACCATCAGGCAAACCTGGTATATTTATATTCAGTATTTTTATAAACACCGTAGCAGTGGTGTTAGTTAGCAGGGCTGCAGGAAACAGAAACTCCTGGGGTTGGTACGTAGCTTTAGGGAATTTATGAATTCCTGGTCTGTATTTTTTGCATGTTGGTTTGGTGGCGGTAGTGGTGCATATGCCCAGTGTTAAAACTAAATGCATGAGCCCCTTGCTTGATGCCCCACATAAAGCCAGATACTGGGGAGGTTGCACCCAACTTTTGTTGTTGCTTCCTAATGTCTTGCTGTTTGACATAGGATATCGGTATCGCAGGAGACTGGATGTCACTGACCAGCTTGCTGTCCACTGTTAACATTAAATTCTGATAATGTGATTTACGAAACCATCCAGTCTCCTTCGAACACAATGTCTTTGCTACGTTTTGCACCTTACTAAGATTCACAGCAGTTACGGTCAATAGTGTGGTAAGAGCTCACCAGAGACACTGACTTTTTCATCACACTGGAATATGTAAACTAAATGGTGACATTCTGTCATGGCCAGAGATGGGCACCTGCTCTGAGAACTCAAGTCTGTGTGCTTGTGTATTTCCAGTACTGGCACGTCTCACTCATTCCCTTTAGGTCTGTGCATGCTTTCTGGGCCTCATGGACACAAACATGACTGTGGGCTGGAAGTTTGTATAAATTTAGAGCACTGCTTGAAGCATTGCAGAAATAATTGAATTCTGCACATCAGCATGATCTTTAAACTGCATAAGGATACCAATACTTGATACTATGCTACAGAAAGGTGTAGGCAAATTCCTTTCCCCTTGGAAAAGTTGTTTGTTAAACTGTCTCATTGTGAGCCTTTTACTTTACTATGACTTTGGCAATGGCTTTGTTCCTGTTATATCTAAGTAATGTTTTGCGTTTTTCTCTTTTCATCTCCTTCTGATGCAACCTGGAAGAAATGTCAAAAAACGAAGGTTCGATCCAAGTCAACAAGGTCCTATCTGAAGAAACATGATTCAAAAAGCTGCTCCTTGCACTACTGGATTTTGGGTATGATATCTTTGTGGTAGCTGCACAGGAACTAAATCCGTGAGGAAGAACATGAGAAACAATGACTATAATCACAATGTTGGGACATTAGGATTTGAGGTGGTAGAAGACCATCCTTTTTGGAGAGAAGTTCAAAATACTTCCTCTAGTCACCTTTCTCTTGTTAACATTAACTGACAAATGTTACAAGCAGACTGTTTCAAAATCAGTTGGGTTTTTTATTTTACTCAAACAAAAGGAGGAGCCACACAGACCAAGCGCAATAAGAGAACTGTTCCGAAATAATGAAATAGCAGAATTTTTTTTTTCCCAGCCTGTTGGCACTCTAACTTCACTTGGGTTCGCATGACTTCCTTTTTCTTATCAAACTCCAGTGGCATGAGGAGCTAATTTTGAAAGGGTACCCTGCATGGCTCACATACAAACAACCCAGCTAGCAAGCTGACCCCAAGCAGAATCTTCAGCCCAATAAACACAAACTGCTGGGAGGCCGATACCAGGCTCGGATAGCTTTTCTAGCCATGCAGCGTGTTCTGCCGCTGGACTTTAGAGTTCCCTGCTCCGCAAGCTTGCTGTCCACCTTGTTTTGGTCTCCCAGGCCAGGAGTCTGTTGAGTATGGAAGCTATCAAGTGATGGATGTAATTCTTCCAAGAAGGAAAAAGTGTAAATATGGAAATAAGATTTTGACGTATCATTTTCACAGATTATATATAAATATATATATATATGAGAGAAAAGGATTTCCATATAAAAAGGTTCTATTCTTTATGTAAATCTATTTTTGATGTTGGGTTTGGTTTTGGGTTTTTTTGCTCCCCTTTTTTTCTGTAGCATGTTGTACAGCGGATGTTCTGGGCTTGCTCAAAAAAGGCAGATAATAGCATGCAGGTGCAGGGAGCTCTGACACCAAACCGATGTGATCTAAAGTTTGTATGCTTGAAACCAAAAACAATTAAAATGTATAAATGCATATCTATGTATTGACTATAAGTCTGGATTACTTTTTTTTTGGCAGTTATGCAGTTTTGCCGTAATATAACGTAAGATAAGTGACACCCTCTCAAACTAATCACAGAAGTGCCAAGCTCTCTTTTTTCTTTAAGCTAAAGCCACTATTTTTAAGAAAAATTACAGCTACTTTTTTTCCTGTCTAGATCCTATGAAATAAAAACTTAAATAAGCCTTACAATACTTAACAACATGTTAAAACCTTCTCTTGCCTTCTGCCCAGCCACCCAAACCAGCTCACAAAGGTGACTGACTCTCCTTATATCGCTTTGACACATCTCACTTTTCAAAGTATAATGCAGAATTAATACTTTGCCCCTTGGCTGCTGCTAGCTAGTTACCATCACAAAGCCTGCCAAATCACCTGTAATTTCAGGGGGTTGTGCGTTGTGGTTACTGTTAGACCCCTTGTGTGCCAACGTAGATATGTGAGGAGAAGTGCTGGGCAGCGGGACTGTTCCCTAAGTAACCAGGTGAGCCTGGATGTATCTGACGTGAGAAAGGTATGAAGGTGTCTAGTTTAGGCCTCCCGTAACTTGTAGAGCTGTAAAGTCTGGCTCTTCCTTTTCATCTTTATTTAAAACTTGGGTAATTCGGTTTGTGTAAGTGAAGCAACCGGAAAATTTGATTGCTGCATCTGCTAATCAGAATTAAAAGCTTTTGCAATTTTGAAGTTAATTTAAAGGTTGGACATTAGTAACAACAGAAGTCCAGTTACAGTACTTACTCTGTCTTTGTTCAGTGGAAATCTATTTCCTGAGTTAGCTTGAAGATCCAAAACATTAAGAAAAGGCTGCAGTTTTCTTGTGACTTAAAAAATCTCATTTCAATTTTATCTTATTATAATAATGTTCAGTTCAACAGTCTCACAAGAGAACTACAGTATAGTGTTTTGGTGGACAGTAATTATTAAATGTTTTTAAACAGCTTTAACATAATCACATTAACACTTAGTACGCTATGAGTTAAAGGTGCTGCACACAGGTAGTCAATATTGGTATATATTATAAATCTTATTCTGAAAAATTCCTGCCTGGCTTCAAGCAGAGTGAAGTTAGTGACAAGATTTTTATGGGAAACCAAAAATACTTGCAACTGTATTATTATCTTCTAAAAGTACTTTGCTTGGGAACATAATTCCCAGTTTTGTTACGATTCTGCTTCCAAAGCAAGTGTAACTCACAACAGAAACAGAATTGGCTACCAAAAATTGAAATAAGTAAAATTGACTGGCTATACATGAACTACCTGTGTAATAAACCTTTGAGAGGCATTTCACAAACAACATTGTTAGCGTGTGATGTGATGTTTGAAATCAGACCACAGTGGTCCTCAACTACTATGTACATATGCTCAGTGCTGGAGTAACATTTTATTTACACCAGCAGTTTCATAGCAATTATGATTTCTTGACTGAATTTATGCTCCCCTCATCAGCTGTTGTGTGTATGTGGAAGAACACGTTCACTTTCTGCCCTGTGTGTATGGAACTCAAGTGACAGCACAGCTCGGAGTAGGTACAGGCTGGAGCACTTGCTGTAGCTAATTAAAAGAGCTGGGTTTGGCAGGTGTTAATTTTCTACATCTCGACTTTATTCTGCTTTGGGACGTACACATGCGTTTAGTGTCAATTTGTTCATTGCAAAGCGTCACCCAAAGAAGACCTGCTCGGCACTGCCTCCATTTCATTTGCTACAGTTTGCTTCATTATTTGTCTGTTCACCCGGACAAGAAACTGTGGTAACTGTCCAGCTCGTTCCAGTTTGCTGCATGATCGCACTGATTTGATCTGATCCTCCTAAAAGAGAAGTCTGCTAGGCCAATTAACAGCTGTATAGGTGCATGTTAAAAGAAACAGATTACTTAAGGCTGGAGTTTAACCATTTTTTCTTTACTATGCAAAGATGGGTATTGCACAAACAAATTTAAGTCAGATGTCTGAGAAAATGCCATAGGATACTTGAAATTACATTTTAAGCCTAATCAATCATGTTTTATATTCATTATTGCTTCCACTGTTACTCTTACTTCTAAAAATGATTTGTAATTATTTTTTTAAGTGCACAACTTGATGTTATAAATCAGTTTTTGTTTGAAGTTAATACTCATTCATATCTTGTTGGCTGCTAATGAATGGAAATTCAGTAGTCCTTGTTCTGCATCTTAGCAAGATGAGTATTAAAAACATCATGAACATGGAATGGAGTAGTTTTTAATTTTCAGTCATTTTCTTCCTCATTTACTCTCTCCCATTTTATTTAATGTCTGTGTTCAAGATACCACCACCTTCATACTAGTGGAAATTGACTGGAGGAGTTTTCTTTTATGGAAGATCTCAGTAAAACTGTGTCCCATCCCTCTTACAGCGAGGCTCTGCCCAGGAGCAGCCGCCGCACTCAGGCTTCCCAACATGTGCGGGCCAGGGGCTGTGCGGGCCAGGGGCTGTGCGCCCAGCACTGAGCAGACGCTGGGAGGAGGGTGCTGGGCCTGTGCCAGGCCCACCCGCTGGCTTCACTGAGTCCCTTGAAGCCCACGTGCATTAGGCAGTTGAGGGAAGCCTTTTATGGGTCAAAAATCTGAATTATGTAATTGCAGAAGTTCTAAAATGATGCAATCAATCAAAAATGTTTTGAAAGCCTCAAAATAACCAAATTCTAGGACCACTCTTTTAATGGATTACTGAATGAAACCCAGTTTCCCGTATTGGTTTTTTTTGCCAGACTAACTCCAGTGAAGCCAGCCTGGGAAAACTAAAGGCATTGCATGTCACAGTTACCATAAAACTACCGATAGTTTTTTGCTTTCTCCAGCTGGGGAAACAAAATACACCTTTGTCGTCTTATCTCCCAAGATCATGTATGAGCGCATGTTTCTTATTTGGAACTGCAGCGTGAGGGAACAGTGTCATTTAGCAGATTCGCTATCATCCACTTTTCTTTCCTGCCATTTGACCATAGGAGGGTTTATCTGTAAACTCTATATGAGTGTGCAACATTTTGCCTACCGCTACAGATGACAAGTCGTTCCTAAAATCTAGGAGTTAAGCCTTTTTGCAGTATATGAATACAAAAGCAACATCGAGCTAGATGTATATCTGCTTTTGCTTTTAAAAGAAGAATTCTTTAAGTTGTTTTTGAAAGCTTTCACAATTACAGCATAAAATACTGAAGAGCCATCTCGCTTGGACACTTATTACTAAGGACAAACCCAACGCAATACAACAGCAAGTCACATACAAACCTGAAAAACCCTTATTTGTTCTAAATGCGCTTACTACAGATTCCAGTCCACAAGAGCCAAAAAAATAATTTAATGTGAATCATCCATCAGAAATACAATCAAAACTGTTCAAGTGCCCTCAGAAAGCTGGAAGAAAAAAATAAGTAACTAGGAATTTCAGTAGTAGTGATGCTCAAACCAATGCTATTGAAAGCCAGAGGTCACAAAATTCAGTTCAGAGATGTATTATTCAGAACACAGCAAGCACAGCAGCACACCTTCACATTGTTGTAGGTTTGTCGAATCAGTTACTTGGTGGAAGCCTGTAACCCAAGGGGACATACAGCCTCTAGGTAAGTACAAGGACTCCACGTCAGACCAGCACAGACATCTACTTAACATGTATTATTTCTGAGCAACCACAAACTGCTGAAGTAATTCAGAATGCTCTAGTTTGTAGAAACTCAGTAACTGAGTGTCAATCTATTTCTTCTTACTAAAATTTTCTTTTAGAAGACTTTTTTGTTGTAAGTCACAGGACACCGCTCATCTTTACTGCTAACAGTACAACAGGCCCCACTGCCAGGTGGCACTTTCTGAGCCAGTAGAAGGATTTCCCCACCAAAGCTGGTAATTCAAAGCATGAAGGAACTAACATTGTCACCTGCTCTCACAGGCGGGTGTCAGCTGTGCCCAGCATCCCTGGAACAGCTACGGGGGAAGCTGCTGCTCTCAGCATTGACCTAATGTGAGCCTCAGTCTCCCAGCAGTGCCCCCCCAAAGGCTGGGTTTAGCCTGAAGCACAGACCCAGGAACTGGTCCGCTTTAGGCTGCACACGGTTTTGTGACACAACATGAAAGGAGAGGCAGAAACTGAAACAGATCTTGTGGTTCAAGTCCAGATCTTAAGACTTCATAAGCACAACACTGTACCACTTAAAAAAAATAATAAATCTCTGTTTATATATCATACATTGACAGATCTCCTCAGTCATCAGACCAAACAGTCCAAGCTTTGAATTTGCTTTTGGGGCTGCAGAGCAATAGGTTTTTGTCTTCACTACCTATGGCTTTGTCTGTTGCTGCAGATAACGTGCACTTCTCTATGTATTAAAACGATGGTTTTAACTCAAGACCAAGTTTGAGCATTGGACACACTCGTCACACCCCAGCGTGGTAATGCGCTGTGGTTCCGTAAGATCAGTTTTGCCTCTTCTGCAGAAGGGAAGTGTCCCCACACATAAGCCTGCCCTGCTTCCCTGCAGTCCAGCTGAATAATGACACGAACAAACAGTACTTTTGACTGGTTTCCTATCTCCAGCTGATAACCAGCTCCTTCCCAAGAATGAAAAGCATCTGGATTCATCAAACCTAGTGCTGTTTGCATAAGCTTTGATTTTAGAAAAATTAAAAACCAGTACCTTCAAGAAGCATTGGACTAACAACTGGCAGCTCCAAGTTTTCCTTTTTGATTCCTTTGAAACTATTTTGTGCATATATTCATGGTTATGTGGAAAAGAGAATCAGGCACGTTGCCCTCACTTTAAATCCAAGATACAAATTTTCAGAATTTACCTAGGAACAGAATAAGCACTGATCTTATTAATTCAGGACAGTTTTTCATAGATTGGGTCTTCAGACCGTTTTAATTTTTTTTAAATATCTACTATTTTAAATATCTATTTAACATCCATATCTACTATTTTATCTACTATTTATCTACTATCTACTATCTATATCTACTATTTTAAATATCTACTATGAAGCTGCCCTTTGGAGAGGACTCTCCAGTAACACATATTACTTAGGATGCTGTGGATTCACACAACAGTGAAATGCTCCTGATGAGCATATGAACACTTTACTATTCCCAGAAAGGAGCATTCAGTATTCCAGAAAACTGAACAGATCTGCTTCTAGCGTGACAGGGCAGCTGCACGCCTCATTGAGCTGCACCACAACCACGTAACTTGCAGTACTGCTAGGAGCAGAGGCATTTTCTTAATTGAGAAACAACCCCCTCTTCCCCTCCCAGGTAGCTACCAAACCACAAACTGGCTCAAGCGGAAGCCCCCTCACCCAGGGAGTTACAGAAGAAAATGGCACTAGCAGCCACAACCGATTTTCCTGTAACCCTGCAGCTTTGAGTTGCCATGGACAATGTCCTGGGGACCCTTGCCCAGAGGCAGCAGGAGCCGTGACAAATGGCACCTGCTGCTGTCAAGGTTAAGGAAGAGCCTGGGTCGTGCTGGCACAACACTGCCCCGGCCCGCCTCAGCCAGCACGCCGAGCTGCATGGCAGCAGCAGTAGGGACACTTAGAGCTCCAGCTGTCTATAGCGCTTAAGTTTGGCAAAGCCTGAATATCAGCCTTAGAGCAGGCGCGCAAGGCACGCATCCCCTCAGCTCTTCAGCTTAGTTACTTTTAAAACACAAGGACCACAGTCTAAGCCTCCATATTCTATCCATATATTTATGGAGGCATTTGACATACTCTGACCATCCATTTCCTCCCCAGAGCTATTCCCTTGTCAACGTGCCCTGCTCTGAATATGGTGGCACAACAATGACATCAGATGGGTGCAAAGTGCACAAGCAATCCTTTGGAGTCAGTCCTTTCACCCCTATTTACTTTCAGGCGCATCTGAACTCTATTCCTATTGCAGACTTGCTCTATTATGAAGTTACTCTTAGAGATATTGTTAACAATAACATAGTTTACAGACAACGCATGCCTGACTAGAATTTCTGTGTAATGAGAAAGCAGTTCCAAGAAATCAGAACTATTATAGTGCCCTCCAGCATTCACTGAAAAGCTTCAGGAAATTAAAGATTTTATGTTCTCCTTTGTTTAATGAGGAGGCCCTGAACTCAAGACTGAAAACCTCCTTCTTCACAGGAAGAAAGAAACAGTTCTCTGACATGGCAGGATCCCAACAGCGTGCTGTTGGATCAGAGGGCTGGACAGGTGGGTAGAAGATTCAGGTGCCATTATGTTTGATTCAGTTTTCCTTCCTGTGATTTGGTTGGGTACTTTTCACTTCAAACATAAGATCTCTAGGACAGGAACAGTCTTACTCAAAGGTGACCTTTAGCACGAAGCCCAGGGAGCTCTGATTTGAGGCAGAGCTGGTTGGCTGATACATTTATGACAGCCCGCACACAGGCATTCAAAAAAAAAAAATTCTTCATGAAATATGCTGCTCTTCAGGCACAGAGAATCAGAGAGAAGGGACATCATTAAATCAAACTAAGTCTCTCCAGAAGCTCTGATGTAAAGATAAACTTCCTATGTAAAATTTCTACTCCAGTATCACCTTTGTAACATCTTTTTTGAGAACTGGTTTCAAAGGGTACATTTGTGAAAGAAAAATTCAGGTTTTAAAGGCTGAGTGGTCTGAGCTATTAAAATAATAAAGACTAAAAATAAAATAATTAATTAATTAAAATAATCAATGTTCTATCTGTCACACTGTTCCCTACTGAAAATATATGGGTTTTGTCTGGTCTAAGAACACTAAATGACAAAGCTTGTACTATTTCACTTGGAAATATCATTGAAGACAGCAGATTTCCCTGCCAATAAGTTATGCACAACAACAGATCGACACTTCTAATGAGATTTTTCTCTGACAACAGCAGCAGCATTAGTTTATGTATAAGGCATCACATCTCTGATTTAGTGAGATGCAAGTACTTTGAGCACAAAGGTAACTGAGGCCAGAACTAGTAGCAGAACGTAAAATAAGGCAGCTTGTTTGCTGGACTAGCAGGTAACTAACAGAAGCTGAAGATCCCACAAGTCTATCCCTGTCACAGGTGACAGAATATTCTCAGAACTCTCCAGAACCTCCAGCAACCTTTTTCTTGGCCCTAAATATTCTGCTCCCCCACCTTCCAATTTCTTCTTGCAGACGCATTTCCCTGAACAGGTTCAGAAGTGAACGTGTGGGCTCCCGGCACTGGGTGCTGGCTGGCAGCCGGGGCGTTGCGCCCCCAGCCACTGGCACAGCCCAGAGGCTGCCCCAAGGCAAGCGTGCTCACACACCCTTTTCTCCCAAGGGATGCAAACACCCTTAGAGCAAGGAAAGGTTGGAGAAATCACTTCACAATCCCACTTGCCTTCCAAGAAAGAACACACTGTTAAAGTGCTTTTATTCCTCACATTTGCTTGTAAAGTACTAGGAGAAATAGATCCCGTAATAGGCTTGCTTTCTTAGACATTAATGGCAGTTCTATGAAAGCATATTTTAACCATGACATACCCAGGGTGACTCTCATGCACTGGAGTGCATGAAGGTGAGAAGGGTTTCTTTATTGCCTTATGTCGTGGTTTGACCCTGGCCAGCAGCCAG
>NW_009731133.1:23699-99011 GCF_000703405.1 Apaloderma vittatum | reverse complement strand
AATATAATATATACTTCATTCTCAATTTCTATGCAGCTGGCGCCTCTGAGGTAGCTATTGCTGTGTAGGAAAGTGATTTTGGAATTATATAGGTAGTTCTGTGGAAACATCCAGTCATTGCTCAGCAGCAGGTCAGACAAGTACTAAGAACAACACAGTAGGAGATAAAGAGTGAAATAGAAAACTCTGTAAATTGATGTGAACTTGGGTCTGAATGTAGTATAAAATTCTGGTCCACTCTTCTGTAAAAAAACCAGAGAAACTAGGAAAAGGCTCAAATCAAAGGATCAAAGCAGTCAAAGCTGTGTAATAACAACACATCTGAGAAGCAGCTGAATTGTCTGGGACTCGTCTGGTTGTGAAAGAGGTGGCTTAGTGAGAGGTAACAGGGGTCTGTAAATTCAGGAGTGCTGTGGAAAAGGTGTGTCTTTTGACAGAAGAAGTAGTAGTGAGGTCGCCAGTCCAAAATGGAAAAAAAAAAAAAAGGCATATTTTCACACCTGGTATGCTCAAATTGTGAAACTGGCCCCATCGCTTACGTGAGCATAATATGCAACTGAGGAATTAATGAAAACAAAGCCCACAGACACATAAAATGCAGAAGTGGAATAAAAATCCAGAATAAAAACTTACTAAAGGCTGTTCACTAGAAATTAAGAGAGTTTGTAGCCAGGGAAGTCTTCCTGGGTGCCTGTGAGAGCCCTGCAGTCCTCTGGCACACGCTGCTCAACGCTATTTGATTCAAGGCACTAGGTTGGGTGACCCTTTGGTGTTATGCAGTGCAGCTGCTCTGAGTTTCATCTCAGTGCTCCAGCATTTGGGTGAATTTTTAGGATGAGGAAGTATTTGGAGTACCAGAAAATGAGAACAAATGTGCTAAGCTCAGTAGTAGAATAAAAGGTGGTGTATGCCTTGCATACTGTGTTGTCTGTTCACATTGTGAAGAAGTAAAAACTACTCACCACAAGAGGGACACTGAGGTGCTGGAGAGGGTACAGAGGTGGCTGCCAAGCTGGTAAAGGATTTGGAGCATGTGTCATCTGAGGAATTGGCTGAGGGATCGGGGGCTGTTTAGCCTGGAGAAGAGGAGACTGAGGGGAGACCTTATGGCTCTCTACAGCTACCTGAAAGAGGGTTGTAGTGAGGTGGGAGTTGGTCTTGTTCTCCCTAGTGGCAAGTGATAGGATGAGGGCAAATGGCCTGAAGTTGCACCAGAGAAGCTTCAAGTTAGATATTAGGAGGAATTTCTTTACTGAGAGGGTTGTCAGCCATTGGAACAGGCTGCCCAGGGAGGTGGTCGAGTCACCGTGCCGGGAGGTGTTTAAGAGACGAGTAGATGTTCCCTTGAAGGACATGGTTTAGTGGTATTGATAGGGCTAGGAAAAGGTTGGACTTGATGATCTTGAAGGACTCTTCCAGCCACAACTATTCTATGATTACAAGTAATAATTTTTTCCTGGGCCATAGATTTTATTTATACTAGGTCTGAAACAAACAAGAAAGAGGAAATACAGAGCTTCCTGCTGTGAAACTCCCACTAGGCTGTCTCTCTGAATAGCCCAGAACAATTTGCATCCTCGTCCTCTTTATTGAACTTTGCAAAATGTTCTTCAACTGCACACAGTAAAGATCAGAAATTCTGAGGTTTGTTTCCCTTCTCTGCTCCCCCTCACCAGGGAGCTACTTTCCACTGCGAGCTGGCTTTTCTTGGCAAGTTTTTTCATGCCTCACATCATCCTACTGAAATGGCCGGACCCCGCACTCTTCTTGTCCAACAGATGTGACAGGTGACAGGAGGAGGACAGACAGCGGGGGGTTCTGTTTTGCACTTACAGTGAATGTCTCTGAGAAGCAGAATTGCAGGAGGGACAAGGGTCTGGCTTTCTACACTCTTACAGGGCTATACATGAATAATTAAAGTTAGGCCACACTGAACAATCTCTTCGATCTTCTTACTTTTCCCAGGATTGTCTAAAATGCTCTGAGAGTACGTGACCAAAATAAAAAAAAATTGCCATTTATACAAATTTACATTAATATTGCTCTAGGACTTTCAAATCCATTTCTTGGTTTTGTACTCATATGATACTCTATAAAGACAAAAATTCCCTTTAGATAAGTCTTGTATTTAGAAGTTATTTGACCGCACAAAAGTTGTCAACAAGTTGCATGATTACTTACAGACTTGTGCTTGCATACATCACATCTTATATTTTAGAAAAATCAATGATAATTCCCAACCTTAGTTCATCATAGATTTAAAGTCTGTATTATAAACATGACTTTAACTGTTTGCTAACTGTATTCCCTTTGACTACTGAAAAAAAAAATAAATTGCTGAAGCTATTGGGAAAAAAAATAGCATATCACGAGTAAAGCAGAGAAACACTTGCCTCATGACTGTACAAGAAATCTACCTAATGGAGAAGAAAATGAGAAACAAGGTTAGGATGCAAAGGTGTTTTAACATTTTTCATACCTTAATAATTATTTCTACCTTTTACCCTATATTATGAAAAGTTCTGTGCCTTATGACTGCTCTGTTCCTTTCTAAATATTTATTCAGAAATGCCATATTGTGTACACTCATAATTACAAAACTGGCTATGGCCAATTAAGAAAATTTTCATTGAAGTTTAAGAGTGCAGTGAGGGGATTCTTTAAATAAAGTAGAAGCAGTTGTTCAGCTACAATGTATCTTCAATAAAAATATCAACATTTTGGGGAATCTTAAGTATACTTTTGTTGCTGAACTCAGATTTATTTATTAGGTTGACATTTTTTCTAGTTAGGGTCAGACTAAGCCTTTTTTTCAAGAAAAATAAGTAATAGTTACACTGTATTCACACATATGTGAAACAGAAACAGGGGAGCAATATGAAGATAATTTTATATTGCTTCCACTGGCAAAATTGTGGCCTTAAGATTTTAAAGCAAGTTTTACTATTTTTTTTTTCAGAAAAAGACATGTGGGATAGATGTTTGGATAAACTGTGCAACCATGAGTGTGGTTAAGTGCTGGAAGGGGTCACTTAAGAAAGTGCTGTGGAATTAGAGAATCCTTTCATGTCAGAAGTATGGAAATATTGTTTTCCTATGCTGATAAAAGAAATTTTTACAGCTCTGTTTTCTTTTGTTTTGTTGAGACTAAAATTATATTACTACTGCATGGGGGTAAAAATAAGTGCTGATCATTTTTAAAAATTTTTTTATTAAATGTTCAGTTATGCCATTTGCCTGAAAAGGTGATGAGCAGGAGTGTTTCTGCTGTGATTATTTCACCTGCATATGGTACTTTTGACTTAAATATTTTAAAAATGTGTTTGATTTCTCTGTCATGTTGTTTGGGGTTAAATTAATCTCAGGCTTTTAAAGAAAGCACGTTCTATAGATGGATGGATTTGTCAATAAAAACAATTAGGCAATAAGAATGTGTTCCTTAGTCAGGTTTAGAAAATTAAATGGTTCTACAGTCAGTATTGATCAACCCCTTATTTTAATTTAGGAAGGTATACCACACGTTTCCCAGGGATCTTTCTAACAGTCTAATACATATGGAATGGCTAAGGAAATGAAGAATAAAAAGAAGTTAAGCTAGGAGTTATTTTAAAATTAGACTAAAAAATAAAATTTAATCCTGAGTGGACATTTTCTTAGACACTGACTTAGAAGCATGCTTTTGCACACAGAAGTGCTGATTTCAGAAGTAATGATTACCTTTGAGAGAGTCACTTAGAACAGTTCCGCCCTCCTTTTCTGTAACATTGTTCGTTACTCTTGTAAGACATAAATACAGTCTGAAATATGCACTGGAAGAACATCTCAGTGAAGTTTTAGCCCAGGACAGAAAAACTGAAGATGATTCCCAAAAACAAAGAAGAGAAAAAAAACCCCAGCCTTAAAGGGTTTTGGTTAGTATCTTCATTAATGTTCAAAATTTACCAGCTCTAAAGTACTTTTCATTTTGAAAGTACTTTCCAAACACTTAACTACAGGTATTTACTTAAAAACTTCTGCTAAGTGGGTGAAAGGAATGTACTGGAAACGTTTCTCTGTGGAGGCTGACGAGCCTTTTAACAGACAAGATTCTAAGTTTTCTTTTTCCCTATTGTTTAAATCTTAAGCAAAAATGTTTAAACTCATGAAGGAAGGAAGTGTCTAAATAATATTGTTCATAATTTTATCAGCACATTGTAAAACTGTCACCTGATTTCATATATGGCTGAAAATGGCACTATTTTAAACCAAACTCAGATACTCTCTCTAATTCTCTTTCTAAAGTATTTTAAAAAACAATTAGCTATCAGCCTTATGCACATTTTATTAGTTTATTTAATAACCACTATGTGGTTTTACATTATTTGCCAAAATAGTCTCTTAAATATGCTTTAGTTTGAAAATTGCATCAAAATACAGAAATAGTGATTGATTCAAAAATTTCAATAAGAACTTATTCAGCTACTTCACACTGTATTTCCGAGAGATTCTGATTTGCTTATACTATTATTATATTCTGATTTTTGCAAAATCAAATCCTAAGAACATCTACATCTGCCTCCAGTCGTAGAATATACCTCAATAATTAAAAAATACCACAAAATAACCCACAAAAGAGACAACTCCCAAGAATCCAGTAATCGAACAATGAACAAAAACGCTGCCTATTAATTTTTCAGCCCCTCTGGACAATTCAGATTAAGCTTGGAGTGTAGAAAATGAAAGCAAAACATCTTAGATCTCTTGAACTGGGGAAATATCCTTCTTAAACCTTGCTTTTTCAACAGCCCCTTGCCCGGAATGCTCGTTTTTTCAAGTTGGGTGAGATCACCAAGTGACAGCATGATGTTCAGCTCCATCCCAGCCGTGTCGCCACAGTCAGCATGACGTCCTTCCTTCTGTTTTAGCTTCCAAGCTCCTTCCTCCCAGCCCAGTGCAGCAGCCATCAGGCGTGGTTTGGGCAAGCTGTGCAGTCTGACAGAGCAGAGCTGAGAGGCAGCACGGTGACTCCACATGGGGCCTGACACAAAGAACTCCTCATACCTCACACCAGCTGCAATGGGGACTTCCCATGTGGCCTCCTTCATCCTACTTATTCCAGCCAGCTTGCTTTTGTTAGCCGTAAAAACAGTTAAACCTAATGTTTGGCTTTACTTTTAGAAATATTGTGTGGAATAGGCTGTCAAAAGTCAGTGCTTTAAAAGATGTGATGTACTTAAGGGCATTGTTAAAGAAACTTCTGTGCCACGGTGGTTGCTGTTATCTTGTTCTGCAGCAATCATGCTGCAGCAGCTGGACTTGTGAGAGAAACTGTGTAGTTATAATCAGATTGATAAGTTCAGAAGCATAACCTTATCTTTATCTACTTGTCCAGAAGAACAACAAAATAGCATGTCATGCATCTCCACATATTCTACTTGTTTGTACAATAACTTCTCATATACTTACAGAATATGTGAAGTGCCATAGGTGCCACATTCCTGTACTGACTTATCGTATATTCTGACAGCAACACAGGAATACAACAAACCAGAATAAACTGTTATATACTCTAGTATATGTAATAATGGCTGGTCTTGATGGTGCTGGTTAAATGTATGGGTGCCTTGAGAGGCACAGGTGAGCATTTAATCTACATTTCTGTATGATATGGCTGTCTTAAAACTCTTTACTCTCAGAGGAGCTCTGTTATACAAATATCCATCAGCATAAACCTTTTGATAGAAAAAAACCCCAAACAATAACTTCTTGTTTCCTTGAGCCTGAAACACACACAAATATGAGCTCATCCACTGAAGTCAGTGGAGGCGATGGCGTGGTTTAAGCTGTACATTTGCCGGGCTATTTACTGAACTGGGGCTAACCGAAGTTTAATGAGCGAAATGTGTGAAATGACTGGCACCTGGAGAACTTACTCCAAAATTACCCATCTTGTTTGCTAGTTACGGCAGGAACAGCATCTCTGCAGCAGCAGAGACTAAATTGTCTGGAGGACAGCACAGAGACAGCTATAGGTACCTCAGAGTACTGCAGCCTTGTTTTGTATGCAATACAGGTGAAAATACTTGTTCATAGGGGTCTTCCATCTGTTCCCCTTCTGCCAAAAATCGTCAGGGTTCTCCTGAAGACTGGGAGCATAGCAAGTTCCACAAAAACATTAGGAAAAACTTTTTCACTGTGAGGGTGACAGAGCACTGGCACAGGCTGCCCAGGGAGGTTGTGGAGTCTCCTTCTCTGGAGACACTCAAAACCCACCTGGATGTGTTCCTGTGTGCCCTGCCCTAGGTGATCCTGCTTTGGCAGGGGGGTTAGACTAGGTGATCTTTGAAGTCTCTTCTGACCCCTAATATTCTGTGATTCTGTGAATTTTCTCGTTACTTTGGCTTTTCTAATTCTTTGAACTCTTTTGGGTCCTGTTCTACACTTGTGGTGTACAACAGGAAAAAAACCTAAATATTCTACTGGTCTTGGCTACCCATGTAATGAGGCCAGGCCAAAGTGAAGAGAGAACATGGCAACAAAATAATTTAGTTTACACAAAAGAAGAGGAAGGACCTTGTGATAGGACCTGGAGCATTATGACATTTCTATTCTATATTTAGAGTTTACTGGAACTCCAGAGAAAATGCAAAATGCTAAACCTTACAAATAAAAGGGCTTGTAAATGCTTCTCTTCTCACAGCTAAATGCCTTTACAGTCTGGTCCTTCCTTCACTTTTGCTTTTTTTTGTTCCAGCAACTCTGTGACTGGCCTGCAAGCTTCCACTGTATAGGAAGCTATTTAGGACATGTCCTGCCGTCATCCTGGAGGCCTGGCTGAGGGATCGCTCCTTCCTCTTTGCAGTAGCCTCCAAACTGGTATACTTATCACTTGTACTTCTTCATGCTGTCTCCTTCTTGTGGAAGCTTTTTGGGGATGGAGGGGAAGGATGTGGCCTGGGGAAGGTGTCCAGTACATGGAACAGCCAGTGAGCAATACAGATGACCTCCACTACAAGCATTATTTGAGCAGGCATGGAGTGTGTAGGACAGTCAATGACACTTATTCTTAGTTTCCTTCCACTCCTATTAGTCATTTCAGTATAATTTCACCTGAATACAAGTAACTAGGAGGGACAGCGAGGAAAATACTGCTGTGCAGCACATAAAGAGCATTCAGAGCCCTCCTGCAGGTACAGGAGAGGGAAGAGTTCTGCTTGCAGCAGAAGTTCATGAGGAAGTAGAAGAGTATTTGTGCAAATACGTTTCATATAATAAGCACAGCAAATGTAACTGAAAAAAACCCCCATAATAGGAAGGATCTAGATCATCTAAAAGAATTGTTCACTGTGTTAAAAGAGGAGAGTGATTTTGAGAGAAGGCAGAACTGTCATTAGAAAAAGTCCCTAGGAAGAAAGAGGAATATCTGAGAATGGAAGTCCAGGTGTTCTCACCTGAGGTGCAAAGAAGAGTGAGATCAGCAAGATGCCAAAGGAGAAATGTGGGCCATGACCACGTCCATGATCTGGACAGGCTGGATCGATGGGTCGAGGCCAATTGTGTGAGGTTCAACAAGGTCCTGCACTTGGGTCTCAACAAGCCCAGGCAGCGCTACAGGTTTGGGAAGGAGTGGCTGGAGAGCTGTCAGACAGAGAGGGACCTGGGGCTGTTGAGGGACTGCCAGCTGAACATGAACCAGCAGTGTGCCCAGGTGGCCAAGAAGGCCAACGACATCCTGGCCTGTGTCAGGAATGATGTCAGCAGGAGCAGGGAGGTGATCATGTCACTGTTCTTGGCTTTGGTGAGGCCATAGCTTGAGTACTGTGTCTAGTTTTGGGTGCCACAGTACAAGAAAGACATTGAGGAGCTGGAGCAGGTCCAGAGAAGGGCAACAAAGCTGATGAGGGGTCTAGAGAATATGTCTTATAAGGAGTGGCTGAGGGAACTGGGATTGCTTAGTCTGAAGGAGGCTGAGGGGTTACCTCATTGCTTTCTACAACTACCTGAAAGAAGGTTGGAGTGAAGTGGAGGTTGGTCTCTTCACCCAAGTGACAAGTGAAAGGACAAGAGCAAATGGACTCAAGTTGAACCTGGGGAGGTTTAGATTGCATATTATGAAAAAAATTCTTTACTGAAAGAGTGGTGAGGCATTGGAACGGGCTGCCCAGTGAAGTGGTGGAGTCACCCTCCCTGCAGGTGTTTAAAAGACTTGTAGATGTGCCACTTCAGGATATAGTTTAGTAGTTACGGTAGTGTTGGGTTGATGGTTGGACTTGATGATCTCAGAGGTCTTTTCCAACCTCAGTGATTCTATGAAAATAAAATATTTACTTAAAATAAAAGGAACACAAATGATGTCAGAGGTCATAATATACTTCACTTTGTTCCTGTTCTGCATACCCAAAGATAAATGTCCATATTTTTGCACCTTGGGCATTTTTTTGATTATCACTGCTTCTTTTTCAGCTCTCAGCAGTAACCAATGAGTCTGAGCAATCAAATCCATAAATCTCTGTGTAATTTCAGAATAACTGTTGCAAGGGAATTATCTCAAGAGTCAATGAATAACCATAGACAGAAAGAAGCAAAGAATTTACGGATCTGCTTTCTTCCTTTTAAGCAGACATTGGTCTTTAGCCACTTTTCCTTACCCTCATGTCAGGCAACTTTCTGTATTATTAACATATACAGGCAAATAGATGCCTATGTTTCATTTTCACCTTTCTTCCAAAATATATTAGTGAAGAATGAATAACTCTGGACAAGTAACTTCGTTGACCCAGATCCGCTGTAAAACTTTAGGGAAGCTGGTTTAGGTTCAGTTGTCTGGTGAGCTGAATATCAAGCTTTGTCACTGCCAGAAATGTCCTGTTCCCTTCTAACTCACATTCTACTGATGTTTAACTTGTACCAGCACTAGGGCCCATTGGGCCCCTTCAGAAGGTTTCCACCAGGTTTCGAGCTGGTGGAAAACCAACCCATGTGCGCAGCTTTTTTCTCATGAAAGAATCTAATGAGCACCACCACAAGGCAGGAAGAGGGGAAGGGGAAGAGCAGGACCAGAGGTAAGGAGGAGATGCTGATGGCAAGGGAGAACAGAGCAAGCCAGACCCTCCCCTTTCCATTCCTAGAAATCGGAATTACTAGGCTGACTGATCTGTCCATGGAATGACAGGCCCAGCAGCAACTTTCCTGGGGCAAAACATCCAGCAACTACAGTTCTTAACATGCTAATAAAAATTACAGACTAAGGATCTAAAATGGACTATATTTCAACTCTACATATATAAGGACGATAAAGAGACATAAACACGGTTCGTGTAGTCCAAATCATTTATTGCCTCTTACATAAAGACAAATTGAATAGTAATGAGAAGCAAAACCAAAAGGGGAGTTCCCTCTAAAACACTCATCCTGTTAACATCAGCTCTTTTGCTTCCAAGGATTTGCAGAATCTCCTCTGCAAGCCTGCCTTCTCGGTGAGCCAAAACTAGAGATCTGAGCCAAAGAAGGATTAAGACGTGAATTGTTGTTCTCTGGAGTGCTCTGTGGAACAAAATTGCTATATCATTAAGGCTTATGGTGTTCTATCAATGGGAAAAAGGGAGAGAGTCTGGGTTTTTACTATGGTGTGATTAATCTAAACTTCAGTAGTATGAAATCTTCCAACGTGCAGAGCAGTAATGAAATGTATTTCTCCTATTTTCCTCACTCTGTGCCACTCTTCACTATTCACTGCTTATAATGGGACCACACACAGGAAGATATTGCAAATCTAATTGGAATCTGGATTGAATTCAGGGTGAATTAAAAAATCATGGAGGATATGGCTGAGCAGGCTTTCTCCAGCATAGTTTAACTAGATGGTTTTCTTGAATATTTACAGTGCTATTAATGCCTATTGTTCATAAAGCTTTTATGCAATATTTGTAGTGAGAATTTATGGCCCTTGGCATAGTTTTTAGTGTGCTAGAAAATAAAAAAGGATTTAAAGAGTTGACAATAAACAATGAAAATTGCATACAGGTTTGCACTGTGAAGATGATGGACATGATTACAACGACTTGACTATTAGTTCATTTAGAAATGATCTCTTTGAGCTTATTTTTCATGTGAGCTCATTTACCACTGAAATGGTTGCTAGGATGCTATACTTTGTAATTTGAAACTTGCTCTAGAAAAGAGCAATTGTGAATACGTTTTTAAACGTATTTCCTTCTTGGCAGCCTTGATACAGTTCAATTACTGATGCAAAATGGTTTTTATTATATCAAGTCTTGATCTTACCAGCACTCATATCTGGACTTAACTTTACTCAGAGTTGCAGATGGATCTCTGAGTGAAGTTAAGCATGCATTAAATGGATCTATTCAGCTGGCCTTAAATTCCTGCTAAGTTTCTGTGCCTAATATTTTCTTCCTGGCCGGCTCCTGGCAAATACCCATCCAGGTTACTACTTAGACCATGGAAATCATACTTCAGTGGTCACTAGCTTTCACCACTGAAAAAACACACAGACTTCTGTAAAATGGAAGCTGTGTGAATATGAGCTGGATTACTTAAAACCCCGGTGAGATGATGAATGGTGTGCATTACATGCCTGCATGGCACAGTGGCTAAGTCCTTTAAAATCCTGGTCCCTGGCAAGTTTTAGCAAGTCTTGCAACTTTCCTCTCACCTTTTCTGTGTCAGGGTATCTTTAAAAACCTACAGTCTACTCCAGGTGGTGTGAGTGGAACTGGGATTCTGGCTACAAGCACTGGAGATCACTCCTGACAGACAGGGCTGGCTGGTTCTGTCAGGAGCAATCCCTTCAAGACCTCGCCTTGCACAGAGTGCGGCGGCAGCTGGCTGCTGTAGGGAGCATCCAGGAAAGCAGCCCTGAGTGCGTGGAAGGAGTGGAGAGAGGTGAGCAGGCTAAAGACCCCTTAATCCATGAAGTGGGAACAGCCTCTGGAAGTAACAGATTTGGGTATTTCACATAGGAAACGAATGCTAGATTTGTTTTGTATGTCAGAAAGAGGCAATTTGGTGCTTTTTGCTAAGATTTCTGAAATATGCACATATACCTGCGCATATAAATACTTAGTTGGATATTTCCAGTCTTACAGATAATTATATTCTGCAGTCATTTGAATACTATGCACTGAGGACTGATGAGTTTGGGAACCATGTACGTCCTTTTTGTGACTACTTACTGGCAGGGATATTAGTTTCCATTTGAAGTAGTCTTGGCTTAATTTCTGCAGTGTTGGAATGTGACTAGATAAATCAGTAGGCCAGTAAGCCCAGAGATGTAGTAGAATCCTGATGCAAAATATGACACGAATCATGTTCATTGCACTGTAGCTGTGATTGAGAGAAGTATTTACAGCTTCAGACATGTGCATTGCATGCTATTGTCATGGGAAGAAACCACAAAACATAGGGAAAAAGCCAGCTCACTCCTTGGAACATCTGGGAAAAGCAGATGAACAGAAGGCTGATCCCTGGGAGTGTACAGGAGGCAGTGATCTGCCTGCCCTCTGCTCATATCTCTTTCATCTCTGTTTTTGCAGTATCAGTCTTCATACAGTAAATGAGCACAAGTTGTCAGCTTGTCTGGGGCTTATGAGTGATACTGGGGCTTCAGGAATGATGCTCTGAGATGCTGGCAAAAAAGTGAGGATGAAGATCCAGTTATGAGCTTGAAAGAGGAAAATGATATTGCGCTGGAGGGAGAGCACGGTTCCTTGCTGTGCTGAAGGTAACTGAGGGAGCAGGGGGTGAGAACCAAATTACTTTGCTCTAATGTGAGACTCTAGCAATGGGGTATGGTCTCCACACCATGAAGAAACCAATAATCTAAATGTTTATAAACGTGTTTTAATCAGGTTTTCTAGCAATAGCATCTAAAGCTCTGACAAAGATCCGTCCACTAAGAATTTGGGAGAAGTTGAGAACCTACAAATGACACCCACGCAGCTGGTGGTTGTGGGCCCAGAAACCAAGGAATGCCAGAAACCACAGGACAATCTCTTAAAACAATAAAGCAATTCTGCTGTGCTCTCCTCCTCTGCTGATGTGGTTACTGTGGCTCCAAGGCCGGCTGTAGTGTCTCTGCAATCCTCCTGTGAATGTACCAGCTCACTGGGTACCCCTCCCTATTCTATGGCATAGACCTACCCCAAAGCCAGCTGCAGGGAACCCATGGTTTTCTGAAGTTCACAAGCCAGACTTGCTGGCCTGCCAGAGGCTTTGCAGCATGGACTGGCTGGAGCAGGACCTGAGGATGGGAGCTGGTGTGCTGGGAAAGAGGGAGTGTGAGCAACATTCCTCCAGAGAGCAGAGATGGGAGTTCCTGTGTGGATGACCAGCATTTATCATGGAAGGGTACTGGCAAGTTTTGTACTCCTTTCCTGCTCAGTATAGTCCAGGAGACTAATTTCTACGACTACAGCCCCAGACAGAAATCGCAGTGCATGTGACAGCTGAGGTTCTGCATGAGGCATTGAATCATTTCTATGGCATTTTTCTATGTGTGAAAATTGATGGGTTTAGTTTGGGAAAAAAAAATATTTGAAAGCTGAGTAAACACCAACACTTCAGATCAAGATATACTATACTCTTCATTGCTGTATATAAGCCTCTAACTTGCTAGTACTGCTCTTGGATTGTGTAGATGAGCACAAAGTAATTGTAGCAACACCTATTTCTTATATATGAGGCAGTGCAGGAAGAACTCTTCCTTTTAAAAAATAACTAAAGATGGAGGATAAAATATACAACTTGTATATAGATATTTTTAGCTAAAAGAACTTGATTATATAAGAAGTTTAGGTCTATAAAGATAACAGAATTCCTCAACTGTTCCCATCTGTCTTGTCCCTGTCCTGTGTCAGCAGGGGGAAGTAGTAACTAAGACCTTTTGTGGCTTAGATACTAAATGCTTTCATTGGAGTATTTTTGTCCACTCTCCTTTCTTTCCCTCTTTGACATCAGCAAGAAGTTTTATTTATACACTGCTATGAGATATTATTTCTGCTACGGAAAATTACTGACAACTGCTTTGTCAGTGATGCTTATGTCCAAGTAAATCTGCTTACTTTTACAACTTTTTTTGTTAATCTGGATTAAAATATTGCAGGTGACACTCAGATTTCTACTGCCTGAAAGATATTAATATTGTTTCAATTAGACTGCTAGCTGAAACAGCAGCTTTCTAAAAATTGCCATGATGGTGGCTTTGAGGCATGCAGTGCGAGCAAGGACACCTCTTGTTCCCCATCCAAATCTGAGGCTGCGTCTCCAAACCCTGTGCCTGCATAGAGCGGAGCTAGTTTAGCCCCACCCTCTGAGCCGTCCAGCCTTTATTTATATGAAATCTGTGGTCCAACTGGCTTCAGATGGCGTGTGTATGTGCGTATGCCTGCCTTCAGAGTGTGTGAGACGAGCTGGGATCATGAGCCAGGGTTGTTCCAAGTGGTTTTAATCAGCAGCCCATTAGAGGAGAACGGAAAACTTCTAACAGGATAAGAACCGAGTAAGTAAACCTAACTTTGAACTCGCAATCTGGACAAAACAAATGCAAAAGAAAGTCTTCGTAGCCTGTCAGCTTTCAGATAAATGATCACTTTTAGAGAGAAAGCTGTGCATGCTGACAGGAAGGAGGCAATTTAAAAGGACTGGAACGAAGGAAACTGTAAAAACAAAGTGGGAATTGAGAATGCAAGAGAGGGAAAAAAAAGCAACTGATTGTTACAAAGTTGGTACATTCTTACTATTTTCATCTACAGAGAGGACGTGTTATGCTAAAAACAAAGTGGGAATTGAGAATGCAAGAGAGGGAAAAAAAAGCAACTGATTGTTACAAAGTTGGTACACTTTCTTACTATTTTCATCTACAGAGAGGACATGTTATGCTTTAACCTCTTGCTTTCTTGGCTACTCTCCTCTGGCTGAGCAGCTCCTTCTGCAAAGGGGTGAAGATTTCGGCTCCTCACCTGTCTGCTGGCAGGTCTGTTCTCCTGAGAGTGTTGTGTTGACGAGATCACTACAGCTCCTTGCAGAACACCCCATGGCACGCTGCTCTTTGCTGCTGCTCACTTGTTGTTTTTTCACAGGTTGTTCCTGTGCTCACATGGGAGGGCACTTCCCAAGCCTCTGCTCCTCTGGGATCCATGACTTCATGCCAGGCACCAGGAAAGCGCTCAGCAGCAGAAATGGAAGAAACTCTCGCTAGTTTTGGGTAAAGAGTGCCTTTTTTTTTTTTTTCCCCCCTGGCAAGACGTGGCTACTTGAACTGCATCTGCAATGTGGCAAAGGGCGAAGTGAGGACGGCAAAGAGGCCATGGTTTGTGGACAAGTGCCCAGGTGCCGCAGGCTTTGTCGCCCTCGTCCCTTCCTTCTGGCCTTAGTGGTGGCCATCTGCCTGTTCTGCCAGACCCTGACTCCCCTCATGACCAGCAGCATCCTTTCAGCAGTCGTTCACGGGATTGCACCCAGCAAACTGGCTAAAACGCAGCAAGGAAGATACAAGGAGGTCTCCCCAAGCAACACACACTGCTTCCTCCCTGGTAGTAATTCACAGGCAGTGAAAAAGGTAAGTCAGCTGGAGCAGAGTGCTGAGCAATAATTAGCAAAGTGAGGGATATCGAGTCTGGCAGGATCATCTGAGTCCAGCTAAAATTAGCCTAAGCTTGGAAGTCTGAGATCTGTGTACAAACAAATGGGTGATCTAATGACAGCAGCATATGCGCAAGCACCGCTCCCTCACCAGCTCCTCAGTGTGGTGTTATTAACCCAGGAAGCCTGAAATCTCTGACTGAAACATGGCTTTGCTCTGTGACTCCGGGGAGATTCCAGTTTGTTGCACAGACCGTATTTTATTTTGGCTTTAGGAATCAGTTCAGAGGCTTTACAGTACAGGCACATAAATCAGGACCCAGTAGGGTTTCATGCAAGTGACTGAGGCTGTTAATTAGCATCGGGACTGCAGCTGCCCTGTGTTAAAGTTATCTGCTGCTCACTTTTGAACTTTACTGGGGTTCTGCTGGGAAGCTGAATCTAACTGCACTTGAAAAATAAAAAAGGCACTTTTCACATTTTCAAATCACGCTGTTTTCTTTGGAAACTTTGTCCCACAAATTTTACTCTGTCCTTAGATTACCTGACCTCATGTTTATTTTGTGCAGGATTCCTAGAATGGGTGTTAAAACCTAACAAATGCAGACACTGTTATTTTAGTTGGAAAATGTGGTTTGTTAAATGGTCCAAACTGAGGTGGTTATTTTTATTCTGGAATCTGTGATCAGCACAAGCAGAAATTTTATTCAGTCTTATAGGGGGCTGCTAATAGTGCAGCAGATATTGCACAGAGAAATTATCATTATGCTGGAATTTTATGTACAACTGTATCAGGACTATAAATGTTAATCTGTGATTTAACATATTACAGACAACATCTACATGAAGCATTCAAATAAAAAAATTAGAATGCTCCTTCTTTGATTATACAGGATTTGTAGAGTGAAAAGACAGAGTTCACAGTCTGAGAAGTCAGCAATATTGATTATAGGAGAACGGTTTTAAAGTACATCTTCTGCAACAGTCGAAACAGATATGTGAAATAATTTTGGCATTAGGACTTAAAAAATTGACTGTTTTTCTTGTGAAGGTCAGAGAGGTTTATCTTAAGAGTTTCAGAAGTCTACTCCATGCTGCATCTTTCATAATTTTGTATTTTAATCACCTTTTAGTACACTAGGTACGCAAATTTAGACTTGTTCAACAATGTGACATGAAGAATTACAATTTAAGGGGAAAGAAGTAGAGCCGACGGATGCAGATCGCATTGCGTTACAGTTTTTGACACTTACCATCTATTTGTTTTTACTCATCGCTGTTAAAATGGCAAAAACAGTTTTGTGTCTTACCTTGGGCTACCTAAAGTCTGTAAGAATTAGTGAAATTATGGCAAAGTTTTGCTAATATGCCGCCGTTTGGCTGGAAAAAACTGTAATTTCCTCCTTGCCAATTTGTGGGAGAAAAACACAGATTGATATAGAACTTGGTGTGCTGGCTCTTTGAAAGGAGAGCAACATGTTTTTACAACACGATGTACTCGCTGCCCTCCAGCACCCATAGTTGGATGTGCCTGCCACACGCACATGCTGAGCCTATAGCATAGATGTAAATTCATGGTAACCCTTACAGGTATCTTTTCCAGGGCTGTGCTACTCTAACACATTCCTCTTCCAGTTCTGAAGACCACCCAGAGCTGGCTCCCTATTTGTCTTGAAAGTTTCCTCTAGAGCATGGTGAACAAAACATCTTGCACATGTGGGGATGTTACTCTGAGCTGCTCTCGGTTTCCAGAGACTGCTCTGCTGGTTGTGTGGGCTGAATAATAATCTCAGGGAAAAGAAAAGACAAACATCTCTAAAAATCTCCACCACTTTGCTTTGAAAGTGTGTTCTTGAACCGCGTGTTTTCTCCCACTCCTTATTCAGATAGCAGAACTGTTATCTTGCTTGATTTTATTGGGTGCTCGGTAACATCTAAGACAGATGTCATGGTTGAAACTTTACGCTGTTGTGTTTTACAGTCACGTGCCCACCCACAGTAGCTAGTTTGCAGACAAGTTTTCAGTAAAGCTCTGATTTAAATCTTCGTGTATGAGTCTGGAAAAATCCTTTAAAATATAGTCCAAATTATTCACATTTTTAATTGACTAGTCACACGTGTATTCTTATTCTGTAAATAGGTCAGCAAGCAAGTTTATTAAAAATAATCTATTGCGCAGTTAAACAGAGACTTGAGCAAACACTCTAACATGTCTTAGGAAATTGAAGTTCATGAATAAATTTTAAGGAAAAACAGACTCTACTGGAGATACTATTCTTTAGATAAGACCCAATGTTTCCAGGGTTTGAGCCATAGTATCTTGACGCACCGAAGAACCTTCAGGATTAATTCTGGCTTTCTTCAAACAATCAGTATTGTGTTGAGCCTGTTGTGAGAATTTGGTTATGACTGTTATTGCTTGAGCAAAATGACCTTCAAAAACCTGATAATTTCTCAATTCAGAATATGTACAGCACTAAGTGCCTAAAAAAAAAAAAAAAAAGCTAGGACTTTTTATGAGCTATTGGAGGAAGCAGACAGAGAGATCTGAGGAAAAGTGCAGATTTACCACTGCACCCCTGATCTAAAAAGCCATCTCGTTTTGGAAGGGAAAGTTCCAGACAAGCACAGGAAAAGCATAGGGCTGGAAATTGCCAGTTTTATCTGCGAATGTGTCTTTAACTACATCAAAAATGCCCCAGGATAGAGCCATGACTGTCAGGCACGTAGTGCAAGCTGCCTTTTTTAAATTACAAAAATGAAGATTTCATTCACAGTTTGGAAAACATGATAGTCCACAGTACTTCTCTCTCAGGTATCAAACATTACAGAAGTTTTAAAAGCTACTGCGGAGCTGGTCCTGTAGCCTTATTTTCAGATGAACAGAGGTCGACGTTTTCTATAACAAAATTTAATGTTAATATCTGTAGCATGAGAAATAGAAGGCTTATTTCTGAATCTCTGGCATAAAAGGCATTAGAGGGAGATACCGCATCCAGCAGCAGGTTGTCTTCAGGTCAGCCAGGTATGCTTACCTCCTGCATGATGAAATGTTTGCACATTTATATATAGTAAGGAGAAGGATTGGTGCTGTAGCATCAAATCTTAAACAGGTATCAACAAAAAAAGCTCACAAAAAATCTGTATCTAAGTTTGTCTGGTATGGTACACCTTTGGTACCACCTAGATGTGAAACTGTTACACTCGTCTTAAGTAATTTATCTCTGCTTCTCAGCCAGTTCTTAGAAGAACTAATCAGCTCTTTGTACTTTGTTTCTACTCTGTGAATTAATTCAGCCGTAGCCAGTTTAGGTGTCTCTGCTCAGCAGTGTTCTGCTCAGGCAGACGTGGTACCTCTGCTGTCGGGAGGAAGCAGTGAGATGATATGTAGTAGGCACTATATCATGTGGTAGGCACTATATCAACAGTGACTCTGTAACCATGGCCAATGTACAAAAAAAAGTTAGATTTTAAATTTTAAGATGGGCATACGCCATGGATACTCACAAGAGCTTTACCTCACATCTGGCCATTTAAGCTCAGCTGACAAAAACAAACAAGACACGCAGCTGATCATGTGAGAATTTAATGAGTAAGTGAAGCTAGCATCTTAATAAATGAAATATAACAGGTATGGTGAAAAAGCTGTCTTCACTTTCAAGGTCCTCAACCTAGTGTAAAAGATATATCTCCAAAAGGAGCTATAACGAGGTGAGTAAACAGAAAGAATGTGGAAAGGTTTTTTATGGCTTCATTCTGAACAAATAGGATAGGACATCATTTACTGGGAGTGGACAGTATGAAAGATGAAAGACATTAGCAGCCTGATGTGCCTATATCTCAGAGATACTATGTAGAAAAATAAGGGGGGTGAAAAAAAGGGAAAAAAGTTTTAGTGGTTTTAATGCTTTAGCCCTAACCAAGATCTAGAGGAAGATACACCTGAACATCTCTCTCTTTTTTTGGATGCAGTATAGTTGCTTCAGTCAGAATAAGCATGGAATGAAGGGAACAGGAGAGGAATGTCAGGGAAGAAGGCATGTCCTCAGGAGGCACAGGAGAGATTGTTCAGGGAGTGGGCGGGATTTGTGCTGGGGATGAGAATGGGAGATGGGAATGGAAATGAAATTTAAAAAAAAAAAAGAAAGAAAGAAAAAAAAAGAAGATAAAGCTAGCGGTAACTTTTGAAATGTAAATATGTGAAAAAGGTGAAATGAAGACAGATGATGGCATGAAAGGGGATTATTTTTGCTATTATGCAGAAAGACAGTGCTGTGAGAGCTCTCTGTAGAGAAGACTACATTATACATAATACATTTTTAAAGTAAATTTAGTCTTTAAAAGGATATTTATTTTACAGAATACATTGGGAGGATGAGAACGCATTTCTTCTCACAAAAGAACAAAGAACTTTGCTAGTATTAAACCTCGTTAATAGAAAGCATTCAGCAGCTGATACGGTGTCAGCAACTGGTTTCCTTGGAATGGTACCACACTCGTATTGCACCCTCCGAAAGCAGGATATTTTTTGTGCCTTTTCAGTGAAAATGCAAAAGGCACTGAGGAAATAGCTAGAGATATTTCAGTGATAAAGGGCCAGGCTATTGTGGTAGCACTCAGGAAAGAGGGGCAGGGTGGAGACTCTTTGCAGGAAGGGACCTTTGAGAAGGATGCATCAGCAGCAAATGGGAACCGGAGGCAGAATCTCAGGCATGCACTGCGTTGGAGCCTTTCCTCAAAAGTAGCTGTTCTGATAAGATGATAGGATTGGCTCATTGTCGGTTCTCAAGGCAAGGCAGTTGTTACCCTGAACTATGTGCAATCATAAAGAAAAGACATTTTGATAAAATAGGTCTGTAGTTTCAGCTCAGAGTGCTGGTGATGACTATGCAAATAACTCCAGTTTTGCTCTTGGATTTATGAAGTCATCAGAAACCAGCCGTCAAAGTAGTGCCAGTAATCTGGTTGTTCGTTCTATATTTATTCAGCAAACAAGTGGAAGCAGAATTACATTCCAGCCATTTCATTCTACAGCCCAGTCCTTTCTGATTAGGAAATCTAGCAGAATCTAAAGCCAACATATTTAAATATCCTCCAGAAAGTGAAACAGGAAATTAACATCTCTGCTACTTCTTGTTACGGGATCTATGTGCACTTCAAATGTAACGGTAGTATGAGTGACTTACTATTTCTATGAACTTTTATGTAAACATGAAGAAGAATTTAAAAATCACATTTGGAATTAATAAAAGTCTGCGCAGTCCTGTAAACGAATGACTCAGGGCATTAGAACCACATGCTAAGCTTTTATTATTGCTTTTCTTATTAATGCTGTTTAATACTAGTTCATTAGTTTCTGTAAGTCCCACTCTTGGATTTTTGTTAATGTTGTTGTGCTAGGTGGCAGATCCACACTTTCATTGATGGCTAAATGGGAATTTAGGCAGTTCGCTCCTTGTTTATATAAGACTATTTCTATTTCATCGTATTTCTGATGCACTTGGCTTTCATGTGAAAGCCTTTTGTTTTGCATAGTGGCTCATATATTTATTTTGCAGCAGTCCAGTACCTGCAGAAAGCAGTGGGGTTAAAGCTGCAGTCAAGCTGTTTGAAGCTGTTGGGCCATTCTCTGCCAGTCTCAGCTATCGTGTAACAGAGCGGTTGCCTGTAACCAACACAGGGACAAACGCCACCAGAACTGCGTAGCTGAAAAGAAGGTTCATGGTTCTTTTAGTTCTTTCCTGAGAGAAACTTGGGCAGACATGAGTTGGGCCATTATGTTAGGGCAAAGAATTTTGTTTCTGCAGTTGAAGCGATGGTCAATGAAATTCTGTGGCAACAGTTCAAACTGTATTTTTGCTTCCTTGCCAGGCAGAGACAATGCATCAATATTTATGGAATTATGCAGTCTTCTTGGAATCTGAAAAAATGCCAAAGAACTGTTTTTCTCTCTTCAACTTGAAATATCTTTGCTATTTTCTTCTTGGCCAAAACAACAACAGCAATTATATATTTCAAGATGAAGTTACTGACCAAATCTCAGATTTTTGGAAATTCTGAGAGCTTCATAGACTAATACAATCAATTATTATCTTTATACATTCATAACTTAGAATTGGATAAACTGGTTTCAAGGAACATGTCAAAACATTGTCTCATTAACGGAGAACTTCACAGCTATGTCAAACTTGCAGACAGACAGAACTAAGAATTGCAACTCAGATAATAGATGTCTCTTTTCAGTTAGACAAGGATGGTTATGTAATTCTTGAGCTTTTGTACTATATAAAGCAGGCTGTTTATATGATTTGTTGATACCTCAGAGAATATATATTTAATTTGATTTTTTTAAAAAAAAATCTATAATAAATTTTATGAAGCTCAATTTGTTTCCTTCTGCGTTTTTTGTGTAATTCTATAAACTAAACCCAAAATTTAAAAAATCATTTTATGCATTTTTTATTCACTTTACAGCCCATTGTGGTTTCTTTAAACCAGTTGTTAAGGCTGTGGATCATCTGTGTAACAGCCTATTGCATTAAAATGAGGTCAGTGACTCAGCTAAGTGCAATGGTTTGCAAGCTGTAAGATTGGGTACGTTGTGTCAAAGCTGACACAAGCTTCATCCTAAATCATATGAGAAATCTCAGCTTTGCTGTAAAGCCTCATTAATTTCTGTGGAGATAGCCACACTACTCTCTAGGCAAGACACAGGCCGCAGATGTTCTTTACTAATCCCTTTCACATAAGGTGTATTGAATTTATAATAAACTGACCTCCTAACAAATATTGGGGAAGAGCTAAAAAATGATTGTCTATGCAAATATTTGACTATTTAACAATTATTCTCCAATATTCAAAATGTTATGGATCCATTTCTTTGGTCTAAGCCTGCTGTACATTAAAGTTATAGGAATGCCAAAAAAATCAGAACCATAAAATGTTGAAGTAAGCAAACAGCTTATTTTCATCTATTGCACTCTGCTTCTTTTATACCAACTCTCTGCCCAGACTGAATTTTTTATGATTGAGAAACATTTTATGAAAACCAGCAGACTCCTTAAATGTATAAACATGTCTTCTATTGCTATAAAATTGAAAATTCTGAAAAATATCCAGTAGTAACTAGATCAACATGGTCAGTGATGTAAGGTATTTTATAGAGCGCTTTGGAAAAAATTATGGAATCATTTGCTATAAGCTTGCAGTTGGCTAGATTTTTTTTTTTTTTTAAATCTGTGTAGCTAAAAGGCAATTTAAAACCAAATAAAAGACCCACCCTGCTTTGCGCTGGCTTGGCAAGAAAACAGAGAGGACACGTTGCATCTTGTAACCTGGACTGCAAATATCTCTGAAAGGAAAGGACAGAGGAAATAAGTTTGGCAACACTACACGTGAGTCTCAAGCAAGAGCCATAAAAGGTGTTGAGGTACCTCATATTATTTATTAGTACCAGATTAGACATCAGCTCAAGCTGTTAAATTTAGGGCCTTGAACTGTCTCAGTGTCCCAAATAATATCCTGTCATCACTTTTTGGAAAGCCAGTGGCTGAAAGCGCCTTGTGCCTGGGTGGCCGGAGGGCAGTCTGGGGGTGCAGATGAGTGTCTTCCCAGCCAAACCTGTTCGACTCCTTTGGACACTGGGAGCCTGAGGGATTTTTATGTGCCTCTGGACCCTGTGTCCCGAGGAAATCCCTCTGGAGCACCTAGTGTCGTCCTCTGTGTGCAAGGGCCATTGCAAGCCCTCTGAGCACCCATGAAAAGCGCACGGTGAGAACCAGAGCTGCAAGGGCCCCGCAGAGCCTTTGTGTTTTGTGGAAGTGACCTAGGTTACCCCCATTGCTTGAACTTCCTTTTTTTCTTTTCCTTTTTTTTTTTTTTTAATGCTGCTACCAGTGTTGTCTTGAACATTTGCCATTGCTAGACTAAAGCATTGTAAACATTTCTGCTAACTCCCAGGGAACTGAGGAAGATGCCATCGGCACCTGCTCTCACGTGGAGGTGGGAGGGAGGGCTCAAAGCTCCATTCCCCTGGAAGATCCGGACAGCCAGAGCTGACACCCTGAGCTCTCGGGACCCCTCAAGGCCAGCTGGTTCCCATCACCCTGTGAGGGAGTGTTGGGGACACCCGCGATGACCAACACCTGTTGTGGCAGGTGTGGGCTGTGAGGTGGAGGCCAGGCTGGGCTGAGCCCTGCAAGAGCTGCCCTTGGAGTGTTGCCCACAGAGGGAAATAAAGTTGTTGATGGACTCTTGAGACAGAAGCTCTTAAAGTTCGCTTAAAGCAAAATGATTAAGGAGTGGCACCACAGCACGGTCTGCTTTTGCAAAGAAAGGTGTGGGTTTTTAGTGTGGAAAAAAGCACAATACCTGTTAGTGAGGAGGGATAGACACGAAGTGCTAGGCAAGTCCAAGGCAGGAGCCTTGCAGGAAGTGTCCTCAGCTGCACCAGCGGTGGGAGAGGGACAAGCCATAATCACTGGCTCAAACCAAACAGGGATGAGTCCTGGGCTGCAGCACCTCCACGCTCCTCATATGTCCTCAGCTCACCCCACAACACCGGCCACTGCAGCACATGTGGGCTGGAAAATCGGATTTGATCGCAAAATAAAGTGAAAGGCATCTCTCTCCTGATTTTCTTCCACATTGCAGGAGAAAAAGAAAGTGGGAAGTATCTGGCTGGACTGCCTGGAGGAGGAAGGGAGAGAGAGCAGAGGAGTGAGGCCAGGGCAAGGGCTGGATTTTGGAACCAGAAGGGAGGGAAATGGAGAGGAAGGGCTGCCAGCGGCTGCTGGCGCTGCAGGAGAGCAGGAAAGAGAGAAGATAAGAGGAGAGGAGGGAGGGGCAAGTGCAAAAGGGGAAAGAATGTGGGGAAGGGTGATCTGAGATGCTCTACTGCTGTGCTTGCCACCCGATTAATGTGTTTTATAAACACTGGGACGCTGCAGAGGACATCTGACAGGTTGCCGAATGCAGTTCCTGTGCCCTCACCCTGTGCTATTTGTGTTTCTTCCGGCCAGTATGTCATCGGCCTCTTCTTGAATATCCCAGTGTGTTAAGTAGCTTCAGGTTGCACATTCAGCAAATATACGTGGAAGACTCTGACAGTGTTGTATCGAAACATTTTTCAGGGTTCCCTCACTGACGATGCTATCCCTTTCCATGGGGGATGTCTGCTCTGGAGCAAAAGCAGATGTGGCGTTAGAGGCTCAGGGCCCTGAAATACTTCGTGCTCCTCTCTGCTGCAGAGGAGATTACACTTCAGACAAGCATAACATAAAACTACACCCTGTAATTGGCAAACAGACTGCTGAGAAGAGTGACTTTATAGCTAGATTCCAGGCCTATAAACAACTGGACACATCTTGAATGACATTTGTTTATACCAAAGCGTCTGTCTCTTTCCAGTGAGGTCTATTGTGTACGAAATGGTGGTGCCTTGTTTGTGTAGCATTTCCTATCCCCAGTGATAACTTGCTAAAATTAGAAGTTATGGAGTAACTTGATTTTTTAAAGGACATACTGCTAACTACTGCTAGGCTGAAATTCATGAACTTTCTAAGAACTAAATACATGATCTGGGTATAATGCCTTAAATGCTGATATATTTCAGTCCTAAAGACAAATATTTTTCACCAAAAGAAAAAAATGTCTGTTAACGGTGATTTGATTGCAAAAGAACAGGTAGACTATTTCAGATATTGGTGACCTATTTCCCACATGGAACATCTTATTTTTATGTCTTATTTTATTAGACACGTATGGCAAGGTTTTGGTAGAAGGGAGTTTCAAGGGTGGCTTCTGTGAGAGGCTATTAGAAGTTTCCCCCATGTCTGATGGAGCCAATGCCAGCCAGCTCCAAGATGGACCCACCACTGGCCAAGGCCGAGCTCATCAGTTGGATGGGGAAAAAGAAAAATGTTGCACCTCAGCAGCTGCAGTCCAGATGAAGGCCGTGATGAAGACCATGGTGAGGCAGGCTGTCCCCCTGCAGTCCATGGAGGTCCATGGTGGAGCAGATATCCACGTGCAGCCTGTGGAAGACCCCATACAGAGCAGATGGATGTCTGAAGGAGGCTGTGAGCCCATGGGAAGCCAGTGCTGGAGCAGGCTCCTGGCAGGACCTGTGGATCCATGGAAAGAAGAGCCCATGCTAAAGCAGGTTTACTGGCAGGACCTTTGGCCCCCGGGGCACACACTGGAGCAATCGGTTTCTTACAGGCTGCACCCCATGGAAAGGACCTACACTGGAGCAGTTTGTGAAGGACTGTCTCCCGTTGGGGGGACCCCACGCTGGAGCAGGGGAAGAGTGTGAGAAGTCCTCCCTCTGAGGAAGAAAGAGCAGCAGAGATGATATGCGATTAACTGATCGCAACCTCCACTCCCCATCCCACTGTGCTGCTGGGAGTGAGCAGGCAGAGAAAATTGTGAGTGAAGTTGAGCCCAGGAAGAAGGGAGCGGTGTGGGGAAGGTGTTTTAACATTTAGTTTTTATTTCTTATTATTCTGCTCTTATTTGACTGGTGATAAATAAAACTAATTTCCCCAGGTCAAGTCTGTTTTGCTCAAGACAGTGAGTGATCCCTCCCTGTCTTTTTCTCAACCTACAAGCCTTTTGTTGTACTTTCTCTCTCCTGCCCAGTTGAGGAGGGAAGTGATAGAGTGGCTTTCATGTCAGCCAGGGTCAATCCATCACACTTACATGACATAAGATATTCCTTTTTCCCAAAGATCCAGTGACAGTGATCTAGTATTTTGCTGTTTTCAAAACTTAATGTCAAGATCACATTTACCTCTGTGTGTTTGAGGTGGCTCTTTTCCATTTTTCCTTGCAAAAACCTCATATCCCAGGCTATCATATGTAGGAAGGGGTTTCTCTAGATGCCATTGTCTCTAGGTATTATGTGGAAAGACAGTGAATGGTAGACAGCACAAAGTTTTTTGAGATTCATTGGAAACACCATGTGCATTTTCATTTACTCCTATACGCAAGTATTTCTGCCAGTCCTGCTCTGGACTGGATCATATTAGACTGATAAGGTACTAACAAGGTAAACAAGGTTTATTTTTCTAGAGACACAGCAACATACAGTACTGTTTAGGATTCCTCTGCATTCTTTTATCTTAGTACTCTTGCTTTCCTTAATCACGCTGCACAGCAGAACTCAAATCTCTGCACTTACCATTTGCATATTTCCTTGCAACTGTTTACATGGGATCCACCAAGTCTTGTCTGCTAGGTGAGCCACAGATCACCCTGAGACCACAGTCGAAGTCACCTGGCAAGTACTGTCACCAGGGCGGCCCAGATTTCAGCCACAGCTATTTCCATGCAGTGAAGATCCTCTGTTGCTACCCTGAGCTTTCGAACCCTTGGAATATCAATCAAAAATGAAGGTAGAAAAAAAAAAAAAAGGAGAGTCAGACAAAAGGGAATTTGTAGTCAGAAGTCCTTGATACAAAGAGAAATATTAATTATACCAGAAATATTTCCCAGATTGTCATAATTACTTGCCAGTTTCTTTTTATGAAAAAGAGCAAATATATATTATGCTGCTGTGGCGTCTCTTATCCTACAATCATTGTCTTTGCACTGTGTTTGCTGTAGATCGAGGACTCCATTCTCCAGCACTTTGGTGCTCGTACGAGAAGAGCAGTTCTGTACGCGCCGTCTGCCCACCGCGAGACCGACCGTCAGCTCTGCCAGCGCATCCTGGCAAAACATGGATATACAGTCACAGTCCTTGAAAACAGGAGACTGGTGGAAGATCCCAGACATGAAAGTCCTTACCACAGTAAGATTAATTTCACTTAGTAAATTCATTAATTACTAAATGTTAGCTACTGATCCAGCATGCTTCCGTAGAGGTAAAGCTTGGTAAACTCTCTATGTGAGTAAGGATAGAGGCCAAATTCTAGCCCTTCTCAGTTGTGCAGCTAATTTTCCACCATTAGATAATTTCTCCATTAGATATATCCTTCTGTAAAAAAAATGCAGGAACCAGATCAGATCAATTTGGTTCCTGATGGCTTCTCAAACCAGCTTCAGCAGTATAACTGAGTGATTGAAATACCTGCTTCATTTTGTTCTTTCTCATTTTCTCTCTTAAAGAAAAGCTGTATGCATGCAGGTATGTTTGTTCCTCCACTAATGTTTTGGTTTTTCTGTAAGAGTGTTAAAGAACATGATACAGAAGAAGTACATTTTGCACTTGCTGCAGAAGCTGGGGTAAATCACTGTTGGTTCTTAGTTCCTCTTGAAATTTGATTAATGGTTAAAGCAGGCTTCTGAAGGAGCTTGATCTCTTGCGCAAGGAACTGTAGGTTTGTTGCGTAGAACTACACTGGGCTTGACAGAGGAGCTTTGGGCACTGACTAGATATATGCTGACCATGTTTAAGGTGTGAACTGAAACTGATCTCAATTTGGTCTTCTGTTGGAAGTCAATTTTGGAACTGGAAGGCAAAAAAAAAATACAGAGGCTATCATTCTCTCAGTAGAAAAATGGTGTGGTTGGTTATTTCTGATGCTAAATGGAGTGTTGTTTGCATCATTCAGGCTTGCTATACATTCCTGGGGTTACCAGAGAGCTCAGTTTTGCTTTGTTCTTTACCCAATCAGAGTAGTTGCATAGACAAAACCCAGAATTACTTAGCCTGTTTGAGGCTGCTCAAAATTCCACCACTAATTTCAAGTTTAAAATTTTCTTGAAAATGCAGTTTTCTTGGCAGGCTGCATGAAGAAATAGGAAATTTTATTCATTGCACTTTTTTTATTTTAGTCTGGTTTCATAGGCACCTTTCAGCTACTTCCTGACGAGTACTTTCCATCTCAGTAATACAAAACAGCATTTCTGCAGGCTTTGTTAATGTCAGAAGGGCTGCAGAGAAAAGATGGCATCTCTGGGGACCATGTGCAACACCTATGTGAAATGTTTTTGGTTTAAATGACCAAGGAAGTCGATATGCCAAATTCAGTTATGAACTAGAAAAACAAAAAGACTGTACTAGATTTTGCCACAGTGATCAGCTCTGGTGGTTGAAATTTCTCCAGTACAGATTTTTACTGTCCAAACACTGCCTCTGCAGAAATCAGCTTAGCTCTGCTTATTTATATTTTACAGTCTAGCACTCATACATGCTGTAGTATTTTTCCAGTAATGAAAAAAAAAAATAAATAAAAATAAAGAAGTTTTAGGTATTTTCCAGGAACATCCTACAGCTTCCAGCAGATGTTGGAGCATGTAAAAAAAGTCAAATGTTTGCCAACTTAATGTATAGAGTAAGCTCTACTAATTCCATTTCATGGCAACATAAGTCTGCCTTTAACTACTCCCTGTGTTACATAAGTGCCTAGATTTAAAGTTGTGTTTTAAACAAGAAGTAAAAGAGCATGTCTGCATACCAAACTAATGATATATTTGTAGACCTAAACAAGTTATGCTCAAAGTTATTTTTCTTTGCCAGTAGATGATGGGGTTTACTGTTCTGGATGGGATAGTGCTCCTTATTTTGGAGAAGTGCATTTTGAGCTATGCTTTGTCATAATATTTTTCTAATAGGAGAGTTATAAATTATTAAAAAATATGTTACTTGAAACATCTATTAAAAATATATAGACAGTAGACTGAGAAACACAGACCACGAGTGTTGTGAAAAATCTATGAAAAGAACCATTGCTTCTTGTATTATTTAGCAACTGTATCCAGTGCTTTTATTTTTGTGCAGTCTGCCTTACTCGTGTATCCTTCAAAGCTCAGTCTAATTTTGAAAGGATTTTTTTGTTTAAATGGCTGAGAGCCAAGAGTCTAGCTGAAGTCATATATGGAAAAAAACTCACCACAAAACATTCCTAACTTTTTTGTGCTGGCCCACTATTAATTTTGGGACCAGTTCTGCTCCTGTTTCAAACCCAAATGTGACAGCTTTACACACTGATCTTCCAGAGAGATCCTCCACACCTGCAGCACTGTGTCGGGTTTACTGTTGTCGGAAAGAAACATCAGGAGAATAGTTTTCTTCAGTGGAAATTTTTCACTTCTTGCAGACCAACCAAAACATTCTGAGTTTTGGTAACTGGAAAATAGTTGTCTAAAAAGGAAAAGCACACCTTTTTTATTTTTCATGGCAAAGAGCTGTGGTTTATGGATTTCCTATGAAAAATCCATGCAGATGCATCCTGCAATAAAACATATATTATTCGAACCCCTAAATTTTCACTGAAAAATAGCTTTGTCAGTAAGTTCTCAAGCCACTTTTCTTGAACAAAAAGTAGCTGTACTTCCACCATTCCTTAGGAATTAAACCCATGTGTGGGAAAAACCCTATGGACTGATGATATCCGTGCCTGCTTTGAGCTCTTCAAGTTTTCATTTTGTAGCAGCCCCAAATGAGCCAGTTTTGCTCTAAGGTTTGACATATCTCTTAGTCTGCTGCTAGGATGGAGACTGAGAGTTGGTACTGTGTTAGTAGCGGGTGATGAGACAGTCAGGTTTTGCAGAGAGTTGGGATTGCCATACAGCTGCTGCTGGCGTAGATCCATTTAAAAACAATCAGTATCTCCAGTATTCATAGTGTGAAGCAAGCAGTTCAAATTAAGTTGGTTAGCAGCTGATGAGAAAGGTATCAGGCTGTATTGGCCAGAACATCCATAAATGATACACCTGTTTTGTTTGCCAGCTAAGCAGAAGAAGATGTGATTGGTGTGTTGTTCCTTCCTTATTCTTTTTTAAAATGTGACGCACCTCTCATAGAGGCATAGCCTCTGAGACTAGTTCTGCCTTTGCCACAGCCTTGGAGGGTTTTGAAGCTGGTGTCACAGTCTCATGGAAAATACCAAAAGGATCAGAAGCAGGACTGAGAAAGCTTCACCTCTCCAAGCTTTCTTCTGAGAGTTTTGCTGTGCTGAGCTGCACAAGCCACAGTCCTTCCTTCCCTCAGCCCGGCACAGAGCTGGGCTGCTCTGTCAGACATGAGTGGGATGAGCCACCTGGCTTCAAAGCACCCTTAGGTCCTCCCAGAGTGGCAAACACAAGAGAAGAACTTTTGTCACATATTTTCCAGACTCTTCTGTCTTCTTCCTTGTCCTTCCAGTCTGTGAAGCTCTCATCTCTGGAGCCACAGTAAAGATTAACAGAATCTGTGGGTCCCCACAGCTCTGTGATGCCCTGCCAACATTTTCACAATGTTTTTTAACAGGGAAGTTTTATCTCAGAAACTTGTTGCGCTAAAAATGCATTTCTACCCTCCAAAAACAATGTTCTTCACTTACTGTCTGACTGAACCTTTCCTGAATTCCATACTTTCTCCATATGACAACTTCTAAGATACATGAAACACTTAGATCTTTCTTTCTGGAACCATCAGTTTTTCTGCTCTTTGCTCCACGCGCCTGCCTTATTAGTCCATGGTGACCCTCCCTTCATGGGAATTTCCTACATTTCTCAATTCTTCACCTTTACTAATAGTTAACGCAAAGCTCAGAAAGCTGCGGGCTTCAAAAAACATGTGCAATTGTATGCTACAAAACTGGCAAGTCAGTTTTAATTCATTCTGCAATAGCATGCAAAATTCTTTTGTTAATACTAGCTTTTGGAATGGAAAAGACTCTGCATAACCTTAATGACAGCCAGTCAGTTTGGCCATGGGGAAAAAAGCACATTTATTCAGGCTGCTGGCAATCTGACTGCAATATACCTTGCTACCTTAGGATGTTAGTTTTAGTAATTTGGTGGAAGTCTTTGCAATTGCACTGAGCAACTTTAGGAAAAGAATCATGAACCATTTTCACAGTATTGATTTTATACAATCATTTCCTATTTTTAGAATACTACAGTTAAGTATTTAATCTTTACTAAGGCTTCTGTTTGCAGTTTGAGTAACATCCACTGAATATGAAATTTTAGCCACACTAATGAAATTTTAGCAATATTAGAAAGATTGTTACAGCACATATGTTGATCTGGGGATTTTTTTGTGATTTATTGTTCCTCACCTGAGATTGTTAGGTGGTGGTCATATACTCTGATATCCTTAAATTTACATATATTGCAAAGAATATTAGATCTGAAGTTGTTTCATCTTTCCTAACTTTATCAATATGCACTAAATTCTGTTCTGTTTTCTGCCATTTTAAGAGCATGCTGTGTTTAAGCACTTGGCTGTGTAAATTAAGCCCTGGTTCCAGCAGCTGTGAGGATGATCTGGCTTTTCACAGATGTGGGAGTGGTGCTTGGGTGGAGCTGCTCCGAGAGCAGGAAGGGATGAGTGAGACAACAGACCCATGGGAGCAAATCCGAGTGAATCTTGGCTCTTCTTTGTACAAGCCGGGATTAAGAGATCTGTCTGGCATTTAAGGTGGTATATTATGGCATTACCTAAGTATTAGAGGAAGGAGCGGATAACCCCTCATCATTAAAGCAAACAGAATATATCCAGACGTTATTTTGCTGTAAAATGATGATTTGAGAATTGTTCTGTTGTTACGGCAGATCTGGCCTCTGCTGCCTTCCTTCTTGGCTCTCTATGGAGTGATCTGTTGCTTCCCTGTAGCACCTGCTGCTTGGGGAATGTCAGGAATCATGAGCCTGCAGGAGCAATCTCAGGTGTTCACCAGACACGAAGTGATGGTAACAGCAGGTTTCTGCTTCTCTCTGGATGCTGCATGACTGAAGAAGCGATTGGCGACAGTCTTTGTCAATTTTTCATTTTGCTTTGCTGGGTATCCTTTGGAAAATTTGCTCTTTAAAGAAAATCTACATTTTCCCTGGGGAGAAAATGTCTGTCTCTGTTGACTTCTATTTACAGTAGGGCTAAGAGGCGAAGTTGCCACACCAGAGATAGAGATGGAGAAATTAGGATAAAAATCATACGAGTCACTGCCAGAACTAGGATAAAATGCATGCTTCTTCCTGTGTTTCTTTATGTTATTCTTTTAGCATATTGTATCACCTCTAGTACTGCTCACTATTCATACTTTTGATCAGAAGCTAAATCAGTAAAAAAATCAGCTGACATCTGACCAGCAGCAAGGTAGGAACACAGAGAAGTGCTACTTCGTAAGTGCAACCAGTAATTGTTTCCTTGGGGCTGCTAATTAATCTGGAGAATGAACTACAGCCGTGGGTTCCGGAGGCCCCCAGGGCCAGGTCTGGTGACTGTCAGGCATTTGTTTTTCATTTTCTAAGACTTACTATATCAGCAAAAGTAGTGAGAATGAGAGACAGGAGGATGGGGGATGGTCTTTCTTCAGTGAGTGAGAAGACTGGTATGACTGAGGCAACAGAGGTACTTCTTAATCTAAAATGTTTTAAAAGTCTGCTGCCAAGGAAAAAAGAACAATCTATTCTCAATATCTATAGTAAATAGGACATGCAGTACTACTACAACAACAAATGTTGTGTTAGATATTAAGAAAGTTGTTTTGGGGGTAAGGCTAATGCAGTAATCCAATAGATTTCCTGGAGCTGTGGAGCAATCAATCTCAAAGGTCTTAAATTACTGGGTAAAGAGATCTTACTGAGCGTAGTGTGTCCCCTTGTGGGGTAACAAAATGGACCCACAGACCTCTTGAAGTCTATGAGTGTCCTTTGGAGAATGAGACACAAAAGAAACTGAAAAGGGAAAACAAAGTGATTTCTAAAGCAAATAGGTAATAATCATCTGTGGTCACTCAGAGCTCTAACTGAGCAACATGTAGTTTACAGAATTTTTTAAAATGCAAAATATTCTCAAAACCTCCAAATCTACAAGAATATGTTCCTGACAGAAGTGGGGACAAGGGAAGGGAGAATAGAATCAGTGGTGCTTAGAGTATAGCCAGCCGAATTTTGAGAAGGTAGAAAGCAAATAACATACTCTGAAATAGGAATGGTTTTCACAGGGCAGCACGTAAAAATCAGTACTGAAAGAATCAAATCTCCCTTAGTGGGTGGTTTTCTATGGAGTTTGAAACACAGTAGGAGGAATATATAGCATTAGTTCTAACTTTTATTTTTTTTATTTCGAATTGTTAAGAGTATAGTTAGTATAGTTAGTATAGTATAGTATAGTTAGCTGCTGTTTGTTACAGCCTCAGAAAAATTTCCACTGAAAGCCAACTAACTTTAGCAAACAATTATAAAGACTAAAGGCCTTAAGAAAAATTGCTGGTGTGTTCTGTAAACATCTGGTTGCCATTTTCAATTACAAGGACAAACCCACTGAAGGAAGCAGTTTAGTTTTTTTGGATCAGAAATGGGACACTGGCGTTTTTGTTCTTTTTCATAGTGGAGAGTAAAGGAAATATCAGGAATAGAGAGGTCACTAGTTGCTCAGCTTTTATAAATACAAAAGTCTCTGAGAAAATTAAAGTAAATTGAAATCAGGTTCTGAAAGTGTAAACAGCCTTGTGGAGGTAAGGTTAAATAAGCAGGACTGGAGATCCTAGCATGCCAGCAAAATCACAAGATCATTCTGTCATAAGTAAGTCATTTAAAATATTGTGCAAAATAACAGTGATGAGGCTAGTCGCAGAAGTATTATATAGGTTACCATACAAACACATGTATATCTTCAAATCTAGCAGATGTAACTCCTATTCCAAAAATCATTTTGATTAGCTGTTGGTAAATATATAGAGAGAGCTGACAGTTCTTAGAACTTGTTGGATTCTTAATGCAAAATATATGTCATGTGAGTCCTGGACAAAGTTTAGACTATTAAAAGGTACATTTCAGAAGCATTCCTTTTGTCTGTTGTTAAGCAAGGAGCTTCCTAAACAAGCTAAATGGGTAGAAATGCAATCGTCAGCGTTCTGAGTTACAGTCATGCTTAATGTTTGGTAAGTTTGTTCTGCTTTCTTAAAATGAAAGTCTGTACAGTTTTAGGAAGCAAACATATAGCAGAAACATACAGTTTCTTGATCACTTTTTGATTTTGCTTTTACCAGTTAAGCCTGGCTATTTGCCAGCCAGTTGAAAGTGGGTGCCTAATGTCTTGCCACAGACATCATTGCTTTCAGTACAAGACAGATCGTTTCCTGACATCCCCAGATAAATGCTGCTCTCTAATGTGGTCCTGTGGTTTCTTGTTGGGAAAATCTAAATGAATTGTGTATTTTTATGAACAATGGGTATTCTCCTTCCTAATTACTAGCAGAACACATTCAAGTTTTCTAACAGAAGAGCACACAAGCTATTTCTCTGTATTACTAAAATAAACCCTGTGTACAATTGTCCTAAGAACTCTGTTTCAAATGCACTCTTTTCCCTGAGAAAGGGGAATTCTTTATTTGTTCATTACAGAAATATCAGGGCATTGAACTTTGTCAAGTTAAAACCAAAATACAGCATTTAATCATAAAGTTAACAAACATACCTTTCTCTGAATGTTCTTTTTAGTTATATAAACAGAACATACAGTCCAGTGGAAAGTGCTATTTATTGGGCTGACTTAAAGCTTACAATAATTAAAGTATTGCATGCTGATTATACAGTGAGCTAAAATTAAAACTTTGCTGGAATAAATTATGTCATATTATTAGAATCTGAAAAACATCAGTGTCCAGGCAGATACGCAGATTGGCCAAAGGAAAGCAACAATGTGCAAGTCCACTAAAATTAAATAAATACAGAGGATTAAGGTTCAACTACACAAGCTTTATAATATGATACTAACACGCAGATCTTTAAAACAGTTGGAGGCAATGTTTTGTAACTGCAGCCTATGGGATAAGAATGTAACAGCAGGTAACTATTCGAGTATTTTTAAAATGTTTCCCTTTTAAGAAATGAATCCTGGCTCTGACAAGGTTCAAGCAGGGACTCTGGTTTATAAATATATATGGCTGTTCCTAAATGTTGGATGATTGTCTGCTAGTATAGGTGCTGGGAGAATGACAGTAAGTTTAGCCAGAAGCCCACAGCAGTCCCGTCTGAGCACTCTTGCTACGGGATTGTTGCATTAGTGCTGTCCCGTGTTTTGGTTGCTGGAAGCTCTGCACCCTTTCTGATGCAATCACTGGCTCTGAGCCCTGGCCAGCTGTGAAAAGTGTGGTATCTTTCATCATTGTACTCTCGTTTTAGGGAGAGGCATTATGCACCCCTGAAACAAAACCAAAGCATTTCTTTTTATTATTATTTTTTTTCTTTTTACTTTAGCTGCCATGACTTTTATTGGTTCAGATAGCAAAAATGCATATACACTGTGTGGGCCTTCGTTGTAATTTGCAGCCAGCCCACTCCATTCCTAGGTTCAGATTCCAACTTTCTCCAGCTGCATCCACTTTCAGCTGACAACTCTTTTGAATGCTCCGTCCCAAAAATGCCCCAGACATCAAAAGTGCAGGAGCCCCTCATGGGCTAGAATGTGTTTCTGAAGATTTCCTGCACCATATTGTGGTAACACTGGTTTATTTTACATCAAATGGGAATCTTTCCTTCATGAGGGGAGTGATTGTTCTACCCTTCTGATGTTCATTATACTCTCTCAAAGCTGATTTTTTTAATGTTATATTGAATATTCTTTAATTTGGCCCTTGAGGTTGTCCATTTGGAGATAATCCCAGTTTGCACAGATGTTGAAGAGAAAGGAAGTTTCTTGGATGTGCTTGGAAATGAAAACTATCCCTCAGTTTCAAGCTGGTCACAAGAGCCATCAGATTTCTGAAAAAAAAATTCATACATAAGATTATTATTAAAAGTCACACCTACTCTGATTAGAAAGGAAGAAAACCCCATATACAATTAATTTCTTTAATTTTTGGCAGGTGTATTTCCTTACGAAACAATGTCTATTTTTCACACCTACTCACATCTATATTTCACATCTATTTTTCACAGCAAAACGACAAAATATGGAAGGGAGTTGGATTTAAAAGTAACAAAGGAATAGAATTTGAGCCACCTTAACTGGTAGCAAGATTAGAAAAATCTAATCTTAATGTACTTTGTCAACAGTACCTCACAAAAGTAAAATATATTCAGGGTTTGATAGCAGGAAGGATAGAAGAGCTGAGCGTTTTGGAAAGTTTGAAACAAATTATTCGAGTCATAAAGTATTTCTACAACAAGCTCGTTGTTGCAGTGACTTTGTTTCTGACATTTGTGGTAATGCTTTCCAGAATAAATATTTAGCTATAAAAAGGAGTTTCATTTTTAATTTATACCAGCTACTAAAACTGTGTATATAGATAGAATATACTGAGTTTTCTTCTGCATTGTGTAAATACAAGATTAATCTGGCTTAACCTCAGTTATTTTAGATCTGACAGAATACAGCTTAACTGATCGGTTTTTTTTAAAAAAAGAATTTTTAGTGTAAAATGGTAAAATAAGACAAAATTGTTTTTGCTTCATTTGAAAGAAATCCACTGTTTTCTACAATTCTATTTTTCTTTTTTTTTACCCGAGAGGCAAAACAGAAAACCTATCATCTACCATGATACTGGAATATTTTGTTAAACAGGCTAATAAATAAAATAAGAACAAGACTTAGTTATTTTGGACCACATCAAGAGGTGATTGTCTGTCTAAATGAGAATTAGACATTTAACTTTTTTTTTTTTTTTCCCATTTGGCTTCAGAAACTCTCTCCCAGACAAAAAGAGCCTTCACTCTAGTTTTCACAGCCACAGTGAGGCTGAGCATCACTGGAACCTGTCTAAAAGTCAAGCTTCAACAAAAAATAATTGAGGTCATTTTCTGCAAAGAGTAGGTTGAAGACAAGCACTTTGAATACATAGAATTTGGCACACATCAGCCTCATTTTCACTTGGAATGAAGTGTTACAGCTTTAGAAAAAAAGTTAGAGGACCTTTGGAGAAATCTCTAAGAATAGAAAGAGTAAGGCATTCCAGAAAGTACTAGCATGCAAGGTAACTGTAGAGGTTGTCCTTTTTATGACAGGATGATGTGTGAGGTAGAAGAAAGCAGCAGGATTTTTTCTTCCCTGTGCACCTCCATGACACATCTGATGTACATCTCCGACTTTACAGTACACATTTTTTTGCAAATCTAACAATTTGAGGGTGTGTGTTGACCTTTGGAAGTGAGAGGTCTGACTACATTTCTTTAAAATGTTTGGGGAGATAATTATAATGTCTGTTTTAGAGTCCATGTTTCGTGGATGCTCTGACTGGGAGTCATGATGATGCCTGTATCACCCACTTTCACTACCCCATGGCGTGCCGATGAGTAGGGTTGAAATGCAGAGTAGGATGCTGCACAGAAAACGGTGTCTGCGAGGTGCAGTTGGAAATCTCCCTTATGTTAGCCACGACTTATTTATTGCATCACTGCCTTCTGTAGTTTCATCTGACCTGTAAATAAAATGGGTCAATTGCTTAGTCCTGAGGACAAGCGATGCAGTATGGCTCATGTCCATGTATCTAAACTCTTTTTCCCTGAAAGGGAACTGAGGGTGGCCTACTCTTTGCTGCGTTTTAGGAACTGTCACTGGCTTGACTTGTCTCCTGGGGCATTGCATGGCCACCCAGGCAGAAGAAAACAAACACAGCAGGCCAGTGGTTGAGCCTATGTCCTGACACTGTTTAGTTTAGCCTTTGCCTCTATCCCCAAGCTTCTCTTTTTCAGTATTCTGGTTGTTTCCTGCCTCTTGGGTATTAAGGAATCTGACACACTAATTAGGGTTGGCATAGGTTGCCTGAGTGCTGTAAATGAAGTGATTAAGGGCTGCCATCCAGACTTTAAAGTATGGGTCTGTTTTTCTTGTGTAGAAGATCAAACATCGTATTTTTATTTGTATTTGTTCTCCTAATTCATTGTAATTAGAATGAGACATATAAACCCACCTACGCCCTAGTTACTTATCTGGAAGCTCCTCTATATCCATAGAAGGGAAGAAGCTGTTTTCTCAGCTCTAGAGCAATTTCTGCCCTTTAAAGTCAATGTTGAATTCTGATTAGTGTAACCATTCATAGGGGTTCTCAGCTTAGGTGCCTCATGTCCTATTGCAAAGAGTGAGAGTGATGGAAAAGTTGGGCTGAAGGGCAGGATGGAAACTACACTCAAGCTGGCAGTTTAGGTTCCTTGGGTAGAACTCCTCCTCACTAAGTGCTATTTTCCCATTGATTTATCCCTTGAATATTCTTTCCAGCCTCCAAGTATTTTCACTTGTTGCATGCACCTCTCTAAACACTCAGACTCTTCCTTGTAAGAGTAGAAGGATCAGCAGTTTTAGTAATAGGCTAGTGAGGAAGGTGCCTTAGTACCTCTTCTTTTTGTTGTAGCCCTTACGAACACACTCATCCAAGTTAGAGATTGACAAATCTGGCATCCTGACAGAAGTGAGGCTGATGCAGATCTGTGCCCCTGTGTCCAACCTGCAGCGATGCCAAGTGTGTGCTCCCAGCGGCACATACCTACACACTGCACACATACACATACATTGATGGCTGCACAGAATAACATGCTCGGTGTTCATACAAACACCAACAGCATCCACAGCCTCATCCACTCACCAGAGCTCACATGTATGCTCACACACGTGCTCACACACATTGTCCAGCTGCTATCCCATCATGGACACACTGGCTTCCGAGCCCTGGTCCTCTACAGGGGCTGTGCTTAGAGACCCAGACACATACATGCACACACAAGAGAGCTCTACAGACTGTGAAAGAGCTGGAAATGGAGTTTAATAAGAGGACAAGGCAGACTGCCCTGACCAGGTGCAGGACTTGGCCAGCAAAGGGTAGCAACCAGCCTTTTTTATCCCTTTCATCCTCTTTTTCCCATGCTTCTTCCTCTTCAAATCACCTTCATACTTCCTCTTCCCCGCCTTTGGTTCCTCCGCTACACAGCCCCTAATAAACAATCGGGAAATGCTCTTATCATGTACCTTGTAACAGGTCCTAAACCTTTAGGCAACGTGCTTCCCCCATCCCCAGGTCCACAAAGTGCCTTGGGGCTCTTGTTTGCTCATCACTGATGGGTACTGGGGCTAATTCTCCCCTGGGACAGCTGGAGGGGACCAGGACAGTGCCTTGTGTCTCTGACAGGGTTACTGGGGTTCCCCCACCCAGCATCGTGCCTCTGTGCTCCTTGGTCTGTGTGTGAAAGAGAGAAGAGTGTTTTGTGAAGAGATGCCTGTTCCATGAAGTTCCTGCAGCAGCCAGAGCTAGGTGTTATTTGGGTTCCCCCACCTGCTGAGGTTCTTTTAGGCTCTGTTGGACATGTCTGTAGATAAGCTTTTTGTCACAGAACCAGCGATCACAGTGCTCCTACTCTCCTATTCAGCAATAAAGACATGGGTCTGAAAATTTTGACCTGTGTCCTGCAGAGTTTCTTACAGTAAAGTAACAGAAGCTCAGGCCTAAATTTCTTTTTCTTTTTTTTTCTCTTAAAAAAAATAATTGGAATTTTAGTGAAAGTTTCTGTAACAGAATTTTTGAATCCTGATGATTTTACATGAATTGACTCTCTAAGTTTTTCATCTTAGATCTCTATATCCAGCCAAGAGGAGCTTTTCTTGTTCCTAGTGTGTTATTCATTGCTGCCTATGCTTGTTTCCCTTCTTTGGCCACTCTGCTCTGTGAGTGATGGAGGTATCTACCTCACACATTTAAATCGCTACTTTTCTTTATGTTATCTGAAGTTTAAGTAAAATAACTTTCTTGTAAACAGTGAGGGATCTTGAAGAACCTTGTGATTATCAGACCAGAGCAGGCACATACGCACACAAGCAGTGCACAGTTAGGTACTCAGCTGCTGTGACATGCACTGTCTTCAATTTCAATTTGACTCACTCATGATACAGCCTTCTACTTCATGACTTCATGCTGCTTTTTCACATGACTTTGCCTCAGGGTGCACAGAGCAGAGATATGAAGTTCTTTGCTGGATAAAGTCCCAAGAGCTAGCAGTTAGAATAACTTGGATTATGTAGCAGTGAAGGTCGTCCAAAAGCAATTGTGTCAGGCAGAGTCTTCCTCCTTGGCACAGAGCAGATTGGAACTATTCTTCTTTTTCTGTTGAGGCTTACAGAGACAAGTGCCCTCTTTTTCATTGTGTGAAGCAGTGTAGTTTTCCTCCTTTAGTGGGATGCATTTGTGAAAATTTGGCAATATTTTGATTTATTTTCTTTGATCCATGCATGACTCACTACCACCTCTCATGGTCAAACCCAAACCCTGCTACTAGGACGGGGACATCATAGCAAATTTTCCAATGCCTATGACAAGGTGGAGCATATGGCCAATAATTTCCTTAACTATAGGGTTGCCCTCCCCATGAACTTCTTCACCCCAGTCTGATCCCTACATATCTCTACTGCATAGCCTGCCTCCTCCCCATCAGCACATCCTCTCTCCATTTTTTCCTTGGTTCTTTATTCCAGTCCATTGTCCATATATTGTCTCTAATATCCCTCAGTCTGTTTTTTCCATCACATGGTTTCCTCTTCCACCTTCACAGCAGGTAAAGAAGCACCTATATAGATGGATTTGCCAACCTTTGGCAGATCTGTGTCAGCTCTGTGCTTTAACTGAGTTCCGTTCCAGAGAAGGATAGGTCTCAGTTCCACAACACGTTCTTGCGCAAGGAAGAAACATATATAGCAGCTTTGACTTTGGTAGCCTCTCTGGTGTATTAAATACATACAGAATAAGAATTTCAGCATTTGGGAGCAGTTTTAAGCTTGCTTACAAGTAGAGCATACCATATAGGATTACTAGATGCTTTTGGTTTCACAAAGGCTTGCTACACAGAAAGTACCCATGTATGGAGAGCATACCAGACTAATCTGAATATTTATCCACAGCATGGTGTGTAAGCACAGAAGTGGAATAACAGGCTTGAGTGTTTGAATTTCCATTGGGTCAGGACTACATATTTTCCTTTTGTTTGCTGTTGAACTGTACTGTAGCTCAGAGAGTATTTTGACAGTATATTTCCATAGCTTGAGTTGACAGATTATGTCATGATAAAAAACTATAGGTTGTTAAGAATTACAATCCGTAATACAACTCAGTGGAGAGTTATTCTTAACTTGACATGGTCTCTCCTCAATAAACTAAGAACCACGCAATGCACCTGTCTTACCTACTGCAGTATTCTTCTTCCTGTGTCAGACTAATGTAATTTTTGAATGTATTTTATTTACTCTTATTCACAATATTCTGCTCATTCTTTAGTTGTACAGAAAAATATATGGATATAGTTTAACAATACTACCTTTTTTTTGTGTACTACCTTTTATTTTCTTACAGATACCTGCAATTTGAGAAACACTACTTGAAACCATCGGCTGCAAGTCTGCAAATTCTTTTCTGGTCGTCTCTTATAGTAGGGTAATTTGTTGATTGAAGAATGCATTACTGAATGTAATGTAAATGGAGGAAGGATTGTCCTGTCTCTTCTCCATTCTTATATTTATGTCTGCAATAGTTTTCTTTTGCTTCTTTTAGAGAAAGTCATACGCCTTGTATTATCAATTACTCCAGTAAAGAAAACGATAACTGATTGACTTGGTAGATAGGTCCAAGGCAGTTTTAGAGTCTGAGGCCACGTGGAGAAAGGAGAACATCTTGCTAAATTTGAGAGGAGTTCTGGGAGAAACAAGTAGCTCTTGGCTTGTTACACTCCTTTATTTTTGTACTTTTAAAATTCTGCTTTACACTGACAGGAAAAGCAGGCTTGCAATCGGATCCTTCCTGATAAAAGGAAATAGTAATAAAATAGCTCCATTTTCTTCAGACAAGAGTGGAAGCACTATGCCTTCCCATTTGTAGTTATACTGCAGTATTTGCAGAAGAGATACAGCATAGTCAAGCATTACCCTGTTTTTATGGGTGAAGCACTGTGATAGGACTTCAAATGGCTATTTCATTCCTCAGATGCTGAACTCAGATGTGAGTGTACATTAATTCTTGAGCCCAGGGCGATGTTTTGTGCTAAGCTGCTCAGGGACAGATGAGCTGTCCTTGGAATTAGACTGGTTCCGCTTGGTTCACACTAGCTTGTCCTCCAAAAAGAATGCTTCCCTTGGCGCTTCAGATCCTCTTAGTTAGGGGGTAGCTGAGCCAAAATAAAACTGATCATTCTCAAAGGTGGTGAATAGTGACTGTCCCCAGGATTCCTGCAGCCTTTCCCTGGCAGACATACAGCAACTGTACAAAGTATTTTGTGAATGAATTGGCTGCGTCCAACAATCTCAGCCTCAGACATAGGGTGGGTTTTTTTTTACACTTGTGGTACTAGACTGCAATTAATGTGCCAAAAGATTTCAGCCTAATTTATCTAGTTAAGCAGGTGGTTACTGCATTAATATGCATTATGACAGAGTACTACAGTTTCAACAAGTAGCCTGGAGTATATTATGCAAAACAGCAAAAAGTTTGCACATGGACAGAATAGTTCAGGATATATCAGAACTCTCACCATGTTTTCCTCCACTATCTTCACTCAGCAGAGTGATAATTTCTTCCTTGTTGTTGTAGTAAGTTCGAATTGGTGATAGCTCATTACTATCAGGAACCATGCCAAAAGAAAAATTAAAATACTTCTGATTGCTACTTCTCCAGGTGGAAAATTCCTGCACATGCAGGTATGAGATGAAAAGCCCTAGAAATGAAGCAGTGATATAAAAAACTTGTAAAAGACTGCATCCTTAACAAAGAGAAAGCATTCAGTCCAACAAGTGGCATTCTGATCTTTGCACAAGTGAAGCAGCCAAGTTGCCATAACCAGAAATAGGCTTCAAAGGATATTTTTCGTTATCAGTGAAGCTCAGATCTTCAGAGGTGTAGAATTCCCACATCCCCAAATGCCATTATGCAGCCTGCCTGATGCTGCTGCCCTCTGAGATGCTGAAGGGCATAAAATCCAGCCCCAAGTGCAGAGCCAGGCAGTGAGGCAATAGTTCTGTCGTTCAGACATCTGTTAGCTCTTCCACTCTAAACTCTTGACTATCAAACAGTTGGCTTCCATAAACTGAGTACATTGCAGGGATGAAGACTGCTTTGTAAAACATATCCCTCTGTCTTGTTTTGTTTGAAGTTGGATCTGCACACAAGGAGCTACTTCCATAAATACATGCCTCCTCTCCAGCACCCTGATGGAGTTTGACTTCTATTTTTTCCCCTGTAAACTATGAGGACCTATGACTCATGGAATTAAAACTTCTATTCTTTTTTTTTAAAAAAAAAAAAGATCAAGATTACAACATGTCAAAAGTATATTTGAATACAGTTTAATTCATCAGTATGTAAACAATACTTTTTCCTGAATATCTTCTCTTCACATCCTTGCAGCCCAGAGGTGCCTGGAAATATGTTTCAAGTAGGAAATTTCTTGAAAAAAAAGTCCTGTACAAATCTCAGGATCTCCCTTGACAGTGGCTCTGTAGCATCCATAAAGTAACATATTCCAGTACATCATACTTGTGGTTAGAAATTGTTCTTTATGTAATCTTTGCTGCAAATTAAAATGTTTACTTTGTATCCTGCCTCCAGTGATTAAAGAGCACAGTTGACTTTGGATGGGTAAAAGTTTATTCTACATTGTTGTGGTTTAACCCAGCCAGCAGCTCAGCCCCACCCAGCCACTTGCTCACTTCAGCTATGTCAGGCTGGGAGAGAGAATTGGAAGGGTAGGAATAGGATAACTTATGAGTTGGAACAAAGGCAATTTCACAGGTAAAGTGAAAGCCATGCATGCAAGCAAAGCAAATAAAGGAATTCATTCACCCCTTCCTATGGGCCAGCAGGTGTTCAGCCATCTCCAGGAAAATAGGGCACCACCACACATAACAGTGACTTGGGAATGATGACAAATGTCATCACTCTGAGCTTCCGTCTCTTCCTTCTTCTTCCCCCAGCTTTATATACTGAGCATGATGTCGTAAGGTCTGGAATATCCCTTTGGTCGGCTGGGGTCAGCTGTCCCAACTGTGTCCCCCCCTCCCAACTCCTTGTGCATTCCCAGTCTCCTCGCTGGTGTGGCGGGATGAGGAGCCTTGATGTGGTGTAAGCACTGCTCATCGGTAACGAATACATTGGTGCGTTATGAACACTGGTTTGGTAAAATCAAAAAGACAGCATGTGTGAGCTGCTGGGAAGAGGATTACCTTCATCTCGGTCAGATCCAGTACAAAGTCTTCCAAAACCTCCTTCTTGTAACCCTCTACTGAATCTGTGTTTTCCAAAACTGGGAAGCATGTTACTGGTGAGGTGTTAACAACAGCAGAGAAGCATTACCCCCGGATCTTTGTATGTAACTCTCACAAATAGGTTTGGCTACAATTTGTAATGTCTGTGGGGTTATGTGGGTAATGACATAGATCCCCTTATTTAGAATTGTGTGGGGAATTGGCATGGAATATAATCAAACTGCAGTTCTAAATGGGAGTATTCAACTCTTTCAGCACCAACAGATCTTTGCCAACAACTCAGATGTTATTTACATTTTTGGGTTTAGGTTTTTTTGCAACAGTATTATAATGTTAATTCATTCACTTATGAATCTGATCCTTTTCTACAGTAACACTCTCTGGCCAACTGTACCTGTTAATCTGACTTCTCCTTCGGTATTATGGTACTTTCAATGTTCCTCGGGTTGAATTTGGACCATTTATCAAAATTTTTTCTAGTTCTCAACATGTCTTCCAAAGTGCTTATACTTCCTCTCAACTTGGAGTCATTTATTATTTATAAATTCACTTGCTGTTTCATCATTCAATTTGTTACTGAAAGATTTGAATAGAAATGAATATACAGTAGGATATCCTTAGGTGTTCTGCTCAAAAAAGTAAATAAATCCACCTTGATAGTGTAGACTTCATTTTTCCAAACAGCTGTGTACTCATCTTGTAACTATGTTATATGGAAATATTGTCCAAAGACTCCTTAAAGTCAAACTGTTTCATTGCTGCTATTTCCTTTGTTCACTAAATCAGTTATTCTGTCACAATAAATTAGACTAGTTTTACATGATATATTCTTGACAAACAAGTGTTGATTGTTTCTTGTAATCTTCATATCTTCTAGTGCTTGTAAATTAATTAATTTTAGGGTGATGGTGCAAGCAAGTGCAAAATTGCAAATTGACTAGAAATTAAAATAAAAATGAAGCCAACCAGGCTTTTCATTTACCAGAATGGATGAAGTACAGGAAGATGAGCATAGAAGACAAGAATTTTATTTGATTTTAAAAGTCCTTGCATTTCAGAACTCAGGTTGGGGACCTTAACACTGAAAAATGACATTTCAAGCTATGGTATTGAGGTGAAATTTATCCATTTGGTTAATCAGCTAATATTTTTTTCTGTGTATACACATTAGAAATTAAAAACACCAGGGAGCCACATGCATCTAACAATTCTCCTGCAATATCCAGCCTCCAGTGTGATAGCTCATGAGGAGAACACATTAATTTCAAGGGTTGGAATAAGATAATTTCATTTTAGATGTCACTTTCAAATAGTTTTGGAGTTCATCTGTAAAATGTATATGCAGTAAGCTTAAAATCCCACCGAATGCTACAATTCTCATTTTATTTCTATTCACGTTGATCTATGATATCAGAATATAAAAACTCTCTGCATAATATTTTTATAGAAAAAGTTAAATGTTTTTACTGATCTCTGCATTGCTATTTCCATTGCTGCTAAAACGGTGTTTGTTTTTCTTGCCAGATTATTATCTTTAAATTATTTTTCCACATTAACAGTTTTAATTATTCCAAGTGACAAGTCAGAGTCAAAGCCAATGAAAACAGTCATATCTTGTTGAAAATTATAATTTGTACATCATATCAATTTTCAATTGAAACCTATCACTCCCTGAATTGAATAGAATTTGGAATAAGAGTCGCCTGCAATTCTGCAGATGAACATTCCTTGTCTAGGAAAGACCTTAACAGGCTGAACTAAAAAATTCTTGGTTTGAAAAGATGCCCAGAGAGGGGATGAACATGCAGTTGCTTACTCTTATCTTAGGTTACCACTCCTCTATTTGTTCAAAAGCAAAGTAGTACAAAGCAGTAGAGACTATCTCCATGAGGTGGGATTTCGTGCTGTTTAACTGGTCTGCTGCTCCTGCATGCTGAACTCCATTGGTTGTCTGAATAACACAAACAAGATAACCCTAATTGTAGACCAAGCTCTCTGTGTGGAAAAAGCTTACACCAATTGCTAGTAGTTGAATCGTTCCTATATAAAGTATCCATTTTAACCTTCCACTTCAAGTGTCCTATCAAATCCTGCTTTTGTTGTGGCCTGCAGGAAGCCACCAAAACAGTGTGTACATTGAAGATGGAATAATATAGACATTATCAATGCTTCTTCATAAAACATCTCTAAAACCATTTTGAAAAATGAGTTTTTCCATGCAGATGACTTGTGTTACTACTGTCATTTTTGTTCTTCCTTTCTCTTTTATTGTAGAATGTTTTAGCTCACATGATGAGGAATATATTGATATTTGAAATAGGACTCATACTGCTCTGTCAGCCTGAATCTGAGAGACAGTGCTAGGTGTACGCTGTTTTTCTAATAGGAAGTCTCCTGTTTTCTATAATTAGACATGTTTCAGTTCTGATTGTTCTGTACTGAAATAACTGGCTAGATGTCTAATTGCTCTAAATAGAAAGCACAAATAATGGCAGGCATTCAACCCCTCCTGAAAAAATTGTTCCTAGCAGTTAACTGTTCTACTTCCCGGGTACTTGGAAACACACAAAGTCTGAGGGCCCTTTAGCCTTTTCTTCTCTTCAGCACATTCATATGAATCACTCTGCCTTGTCCTAAAGGTGAATGATACAGAGTGCAGTATGTCCTTTGGAGTCAGGGATCAAATTCATCCGCGGCCAGGACATGTAACAATAAACAAGGGAAGGAAATGAACTGTGGCTGAGAAATGGAGTTCCCTTCAGCTCCCTTTCAATTTGCACACAGCTAGGCATTGTGCTTTATGTGTAATTATAATGATTTATTCAAAGGTGTTTACTAATCAAAGACATAACATCTTGCTAATCTCATAATTACATAGCTGGTGAGGTCATTGAATAGGTTAACACTGTCAGCCTTTTGCACTAAAATGAAGTATTTGCTTGTATGTTTCTTTAATGTTTCAGTTATTTGCTATCTGTGCTGGTTTTATATACCTGTAGTTTTTCTGTTTATTTCTTTCATAAAGGAGCACGTAGTGAATCTGTCGTGCCTAGATTTCACATACCTTAATTATTTTTATACTATAATACTGGTTCTCATAACATGAAATTGAAGAATTCTTTACATTAATAGATGCAGTGTAACTGAAAATTCATCTCTTCAGCTTCATTGCAGTGCTTATAAACATAAAATGTGATAGTTGCTTTCATAGTCCTGGACCCATTTTGCACAATCAGCTCACTAGTGATCATAAATTGTTAAATCTCTCCAAGTGGAATCTTCACCTTGCTTGACACTTGTGATTGGAATTGGGATAGGAAAAAATAATGTTTTTGAGAGGGAAATCTGCCAAAGTAAGTATCTCTGTGGGCTGTTGGCGGGACAAAATTTAGGGAGCAATCTAATAAAATTAGGAAGCCATCACAGATGGGTAGCACAAAATGGAACACAACACGTGTAGTCTTCCCTACCTTAGGAAAAAAAAGCAACTAAATAGTGGATGAAATAGCTGTCCTGCAAAGAACTTTGACCTAATGCTTTACCCTGCCTTGGATGCTGCACAGCTTCCTTGGCTGCCCTTTCTGTTTGGAAGTTCTTTTTTTCTAATTGTCATCCTGTCACTGAAATGGTTTACCCTTCATTGAACATATTCATGGTGTCCTCAACTAATGTAGTGATTCTGTTAATCTTCTGAGAGATATCACTATCTCTAACTAATCCAGATTATGAAGGCTGTATGCAGAGGAAAACAAATAACTCTTGAGGGTGCTGACCATGCTCACTTGAAACTACATCAGCACTTCCACATCACATCACATGCTGTGATGTGGGCAAACTCCAAGACCTGCTTGTACCTTCTAATCCACAACAGTATTTTAATCGATGCAATTGAATTTTGCCTCCTGTTCAAGCAGCCATCTCTGACTCTCATCTTGCTTGTTTCCTGATAGTGGAACCTCATGGTCTCACAGGTCAGCTTCATCCCAGAAAGGAAGCATCAGAGCTAGCTCAGAAGCCAGGTACTTGCTCAGTGCAACTTAATTCCCACTTGTACATCCGTTCTACATGTTGGCAATCTGGTGTCTAATATTTAGGAAGCCACTACAGCAAAATTCAGGCTAAGAATTCCTACTGTTTGCAACAGCGTAACTAGTATTCCTGTAAAATTTACTGCCCAATAAGGAAAGACCTCAGAAGATCACACTGCATATAGTGGATGTGTGTTACAAGTGTGAATGTTGAGGAGTTCAGCAAAAAGAACAAACGAAAGCAGCATCACGTTAATGAACTTTTTGAATTCTCAATGATAAACAGGGGAAACACCAGAGGAATGGACATCAGCAGGCAGTTATAACAGGAGGGACCAACTGTGAAATACCAAATACAGTTCCAAAACTTGAGCTGTAGTAGTGAATATGTCTTTTTCCCTTCTGCCACGTGTAGCTGTTCATGTACTTAGCAGTCCCACAGTTTGTTGTTCCTCAGGATTTGGTTCGGCATTTTTTTTTTGTTCAAATACGAATTGTATGGTATTTGCTTTCTCAATATACATCTTTCCTGACAGGTGCTATAGGCCCTTGGGATCTTTTGATCTGCTTATTATCCAGAAAAAATGATGGTACTGGCTGCATTCAAACAGAAGACTTGAATCATCTAGAATTATTCCAGAAGGTATGAGATTACTGTGATATCCTTTATGAGAACAAGAGGACAGAGCTAACCCAAACTTTCAGCATTCACAAAAAGAAATGCTTATTTTGTACTGCAGCAGCATGGTTTAATAGCAATAAAAAAAGAGGTTTTTTAAGTTTCCTTCTACTGAGAAGTACTTGTGAGATACTTTCATTCTTCTTTGCGTCACATCCAGTAATCCAAAGCAATTTCTGGTTTGGATATAATTTGTTATATTGGACCTAAGTATTTCAGTGTAAATGCTGAAAACTCTTACAATGGATTGTCAACTTTCCTTTTCTCTTCTTTAGTTTGAAATTTGGCCACCTTCAACCATTATGTCAGGCAACAAAAGTGTCAACAGAAGTCGAAGGAAATTTAAGCAAGTTACCCCACTGGAAAAGAACTTAGAAATCGGGAGAAACAACTAGCAAATGCAAGCACTATTTCAGAATAATAGCATAGGCAGAAAATAAAGCTAGATTAATTTAGACTTCACATGTTATATCATTACTGATTTTCATGTAATGTAATTTCTCCTTTGTAAACATAATTTAGGCACTTCTCCAAACCATGACAATGCTGACAATGCTCCTACAATTGACAATGTGCGAGCTGACTCAGTGTTGTTCTCCAGCGCCTTTATGGGAGTTTCTTGCTCTGTCACTGCAGTCTGCTTACTCGCGGTCTAAAGCATCAGTGGTGCCAATATTTCTTGGTATTTTCGGGATTGCTTTTTTATTTATTTATTAATCTATTTATTCAATCATTTATTTATTTGTTTATTTATCTAGTTATTTATCTATCCATTTATTTATTGTTTATTTGTTTGTTTCTTTGTGTGTTGTGGGCACAGATTACATTACTTAGATATGCAAATGTCTAAATAAGCACCTGATCTGTTGGTAAAAATATGTAAGTGACTTAAAGTGAGGTCTTTCTTTGAAAAAATGTGACCAAACTATAGATACAGTTTGGCTTGTATGTCTAATAAAATGGCACAGATGATAATGGAAATACCCAAAAGTAGAGACTCTGACTTGAGGAACTGGGAGAAATAGAACTGCTTTTAAAAGTATTTAGTTCAGGTATGAAATTCATGAGGATACAAAATACCACTGTGTGTCCATGGAAGACAGAGCTAAGAGCATATACACTGAGGTTCCCTGGGACATTTTTTATAGCAGTTCCAGTCTGTTGGAAATATATAAGCTTTGGATTCAGTTGTTAGACTGTACAACACCCCAGGCTTCTGCAAACTGCTTTTCCCTTGTCCTACCCATATTATCGTATCTGAGCCTCTAATAATGTGCAACATAATAATTCTTACAGCTCTCTGCAAGGTCCAGAAGTTTTCATGCATGAATAACTGAGACAGGAGGTGATCAAAGCAATTGTCCAGGTTCTCTCAGGAAGTCTGCAGCACAGCAGGGACTTAAACCAGATGGCCCACATCTCCAGATAACTTTAAATATTGGACTAATATTACTCGCTGCTGGCACATCCATCCCACGACGCAACACGGTTCTTTGTTGCAGAGCCTGGATGTGGTTTAGCTGTGTTAGCTTACCCCTGCTCCCAAGCACAGCAATTCAAGAGGCATAGGCTGCTTCCATGCTGGGAGAGACAGTGATTGATAACTGGCAGAGAACCAAGAAGCTGCAGAAACTGAAAAGGGGGCACGGAAAGGGTGAAAACTCAGCAGCCAAGAGGAGAGCTGCAAGTCTAAGATTTTGTTTTCTGATGGCCATAGAGGAAGAGACCACACGTTAGTTTCATCTTCCCATTTGCAGAGATAACAAATTTGTAATTCCTTTTTGAGGCTGAGAGGGGTTGTGTGCATGAGATCTCTATAATAAATTAAACACAAACCTATTGACAGCTCCAGGAAAAAGAACACTTTTTTGAATCGAATCATTAAAGCTTCTCTTTTTATATACAGGTAAACTTACTTCCAGAAATCCAGCATTTCCTTTGCAGAGGAGAGGGATTATGCCAGATAATGAAAGTCTTTTCAGGTATAATTTCTTCAAATCTGCATATGTGATGATGGTCTTTTAATAGTTGTTACAAGAAGTGTCTGAAATGAGGCTGTCAAGCTTACAATTCTTTTTTATTTTTAGTCATGAATGCATAAGGGAAAAAAAAACCCCAAGGTTGATAATCCATTTCAGACACCACTTAAATACTGATTGCAGTTACGCGGTATCTTTTCAGGTAAAGATATTGCATTGTTCAGCTATTGCATACTAGAGAAATAATTTGGCTACAAGTGTCTTATTTTTGGACTGTTTTGTGTTAATATAGTGTATTGGTGTTTACACTTCAAAGCCCTGGGTTCGGTGTAATATGTTTGTTCAGCTTTACAAAAATGTTGTGGCATGGAAAAGGAGTAGGAGTCTGAGTTTGATTCCCATCCAGACATAGTTTACTGATAAAAAGCCTTTGCATATTAAGATCATCAACCAGAAAAGTTTAAAGGTTATGGGCAAGTAGCCAGAGAATTCTAATTTACTATGGGTGAAATTCAGCTTTGAATAGAAACTGGGAAAACTGTTCTGCACCATAGTCAGTCTGTTGAAACTACAGAGGAACACCTATTATCCCTGTTACAATACTAAGTATCTAGTGTTGATGCTGTTTCAGATTTATCATCTATCTTTGTTACATAAACTTTGCTTATAAAAATTCTGAGTTTAGGTTGGCTTTTTTTTTGTAATTCACTAACAACCAACCACATATTTATTCCATTAGTATTTAGCCTTGTTTACAAATATACAAGGTTGATAAGTTGGATCCCTTCCCTTTCCCCTCTCCCCTCTCCCTGTCACCTTATATATAAACACTATATTTAACACATAAGGAAAGGATTCATTAGATCTCATTTAACACTTTAGAAGTTAGGTAACTTCTGCAGTAGTATTCTAGTTTTCCTCTTAAGAAAGGGAGAGAGAGGGCACCTACAAACACTATTTCATTTTATCCTAAATAATATGCTTAGAATAGGTGTGTTGAATTACCCTCTGCAGGTACTTCCTTCTCAATTACCTCCCACCACTGACTGTAAATGAAGCCTAGACAAGTAGCTTAGATTAAAAACCTGACATTTAGATGCATGACTGAAATTGAGGTTAGGTGGTTCTTAAACATACCATGTTTCTCCTTTTAATTTTTGTACTGTTTCATTTAAAGACTTATCAATGTTTAAAAACTCTGCAAAGTGTTTCTCTTACCTGCATGTTGAGGGTCAGTTTAAATTGGACATTTCAATTTTCCTGGTGCAGTACATTGTCAAAACTGATCATAAGGAACATGCAATATAATGAACAATATCCCGTTCCCATGAGAGTTCTTTATCATGAAGTCATATTACACCAGTAAGTGATACGTTCTGTTTTGGCAGAATTTTAAATATGTCTTCAGTGATGCCTAGAGCCTTGGTTCCTTTGCACTGGAAAGTGAATTAGAAAGTATTCTGTTACACTACCAGTTTCAGGAAAAAAAACTGAGCAGGTTCCTAAAAATTTCAAGTACCTCAGGAACTGGTAGGTACTACTCACGTTGTAACAGACTGCCTTTAAAAAACCGTTTGTTTTCCCTTCTACTTGGAGAAAGACCAATTGCAGTGGTTTTATTATTTTGCTACTGCAAAACCACAAACACAAAAGACACTCGCCACACATAGAGCTTTCCCCTTAAAATATGCACCTTTCCATTGGCATCCATAAACTGTGGTGCAAGCCACTTGGTGTGTGGGATCTGTTAAGCTGTTCTGTGTTTCCTACTGTGCTGAGTTAGCATGACAAGGTTTTGGTAGCAGAGGGCTACAGGGGTGGCTTCTGTGAGAAACTTCTATAAGTTTCCCCATGTCCAGTGGAACCAATGCCAGCCAACTCCAACGCAAACCCACCACTGGTCAAGGTTGAGCCCATCAGTGATGGTAACACCTCTATGATAATGTATTTAAGAAGGGGGGGAAAAAACCCCATACATTACTGTAGATGAAGTGAGAATATGTGAGAGAAACAACTTTGCAGACACCAAGGTCAGCGAAGAAGGAGAGAGAGAAGGTGCTCCAGGAGCTGGAGCAGAGATTTGCCTGCAGGTGATGGTGAAGACCATGGTGAGGCAAACTGTCTTCCTGCAGTCCATATTGGTTCACTGTGATGAAGATAATCACCTGCAGCCCATGTGGGATCCCACACAGGAGCAGGGAGCAGAAATAAGTTCGTTTTGCCCATGATAGTAATTGGTGAATGATGTCCCCTTGTCCTTTTCTTGACCCACAAGCTTTTCATCATATTTTCCCTCCCCTGTCCAGCTGAGGCAGGGAGTGACTGAGCAGCTTAGATGGGCATCTGGCATCCAGTCAGGGTGAACCCACCATATCTCCTTTTCAAGGAAGGGCCATTTGTAAACATCTTATTTTGTACTTGTACTATTAGTGCTTTCCTAGCAAAGAGAAAAGCTCTTTTAACTGACACGGAAGTCCCATTGAAATCAAGGTAGTGTATGTGCTTGGCAGTAGTGGGCTGGGTCCTACCTGCCTGGTAATGAAGGGTTATACTAGCAGTCTGCTACAGAACTGTTAAATAAAAAAAAGACTTGCCCCTTGCTTTTTGGTTACCAGTAAAAAATATTTTGAACATAAATTTGCTGCAGTTTTTTAAAGTTAAAAAGACCAAATAATCTCTTAAATCTGTCTCTTCATCACTATGTGGCCTATGGGCTGAAGCAGCTGTTTCACCAAAAGGGTCTCATGCCACGTGAGACCCCATGGAGAGTCCTGTAGGATGAACAGGTTTGGCACAAAACCTATATCTTTTTAGCTGGAGGCTCAGAGGGATATCCTATGGTGTCCTAGATGACACTAGAAATCTGTGTGCGGGTACCTTAATTTAACACTTGGTATCTAAGCTCCCAAAACAGTTTTGAGTAAGCAAGGCCAAAAAAGCATTTCCTTTCAGCATAATTTAGGGTTAGCTGATTTGTTTCACACTAACTGTATAGACTACACTGGTGTCCACTGACAGGAGTGGGAACAGACTATGGCATATGGAGTCTTTTTCATGAGGACCAGATCTTAGAGTGTCTCAATCCAGAAATGGATCCCATTCAGTATCACTGGATATGTGACATCCAATTTACTATGTGTGAAATTCACCCACAGAAGGTGAAATCTGAATCAGAAGTGTATATAATTTAGGTAAAGAGGACAAAAAGGCAGAAGTTGAGGCAAACTTGTCTAGCCAAGATTTTAAACACTTTTCTCTCCTTCCATTCATCTGATGAAGCCATCTCTTTCCACTTCTCTTTTTTGCTTGCATCCTCTGACAGACCTTTCTTTCCAGCAACAGCAAAGTTGCCAATTACTAGAGTTTGTTTTATCCTCAGTCTTAAAATTATTCAAGGAAAGAACAGTTTTCATCAGTATTTCCTTCACAGAAGTGTTTTTTTCCTTTCAGATCAGTCACGTACTTTCACTCTTGTGTGTTTGAGTCAACAGAGCTTCTCTGCAATCCCTGCTGAGGAGGATCAGTTGGTTTGCTATTACTGTGTTTGTCATTTAGTCAGCCCCCCCGAGGAGCCAAGCAATTTCCTGCAAAAATGAAAACACAAAGTTACTGCTCTAAGAATTATGTGATCTAATTAAAGGCACACTAGAAGAAATATCAGACAGCAAGGCTGAGAGGACGGGATTACTGGATTTACTGTGGGTATGACAGTGCTGATATTGATAAGAGCGAGTACAAGGGTAAAGGTTATTTTTTTAAAAAATATTACTCTATTTGTCATTGTTGTGCAACTCTTAAGCTGTTAGGTTTTGTATTTAAGAGAGCATGCCCCTTCTCGTAGTCCTGTGGTATCGAAACAAAAAACAAAATGAGTTGTAGAAAATATCAAGTCAGTGATTGTTTTGCTTTTTTTCCTTTGTAATAGAAGAAATTTTTTGCCAGTCCAACAATTCAGATTGGTTCTATCTGTATGGAGGGGAAAAATTACTCATATAACAGTGATGACTGCTTTTTAGGAGACAGGAGGGAAACTGGGAAGAGAAAAAAAGGTAGGAAAACCAGAATGGGAGAAAAGTTTCGAGGAGCAAAAAGGTAAAAAGTATGTGATGTGAGTGGATAAACTGGACTGAGTAAAAGAAGGAGTAGCTGGGGGATGGGCACATGCAGCAGTGAGTTTGCGATGAAGCATAAGAATGATAATGGATCTTAAATTGGACATGAAAGACACTGATAAATGCTTTTGCAGTCTGAGAAGATTGGTCTCACTTCTTCTTTTGCAGGGCATTTGGCCCAATGTTTAATCAGGTGTCTGATGTCTGCTCACTATATCAGATCTGAGTGACAAAGAGGTTCTGATGTGGCTATTGAATGACCAAGGAAAGCTCCTGGCTTTTATCGGCCAGGTCAGAAAAAGCACAGCTGTTGTAGTGTTTTGTGAATGAAATCTTCTTGGAAAGAATGCAAATCTAGACTCTTTCTGAGGTTGGAGAATGACTGTGAAAGAGATTTCAGGTGTTCATACATGTACCCTACCACAGGTGGGCTGAGAAGTGGTTTGGCTGCTTCCTGAAACCACCCCCATCTCTCCAGAGATGGAGAGGACTAAGATCCACAATGAGAGCAGAATTGCTCAGCCTCAGTTTAGGGTATATGAAAGGCATCAACAAATACTCTCTTTGACAGGTTTTGCTTGGGAAATGCTTATAGCATTGCCCCTCTGATTTTCGTGTTTACTAGGGAATGTCTTCCCTCGTTGGCATTTGCCTTTCTTCATCACTTCCAGGGCCCAGCCTGTGCCATTCATAGCTGGTCTCTCTACCCATTCAGATCTTCACTTCTTTTTAAAGTAATACTTCTGCTGTACGCCTTCTTTCTGCATTTCTTTTTATTGGTGTCACTAGCTCAGAGACTTTATGAGTGACTCCCAGCCTTGCATGCTCACTGGGTCACCTGCAGGGCTGGCCAACAGCATTAATCACACAGAAGGTCTTGGGATAGGCATGACCCTAATGAAACTGAGTGGGAGGGGAGAGCAAAGATAGTCCAGCTGTGTGATTGTGTCCTCACCATGTGATATGTTTACTGTCTGGTCCCAATCCTGCACCAGTTTTCCTCTCCTCCTGCCTAGCAGATCTGCTCTGGCTGCTCCCAGTGTCCCTGGGCAAGGGTGATGAGTTGAGGGGAGGAAGTAAGACTGAGTGGAGCCACCGATATAAGAGAGCAAATATAGATTAAATTCATTTTATGTTGTAATTATTCAACATTTCTGTGACAGGAACATGATTCTTTATAGGGGGATGAATTTCTTTTGCCAGCTGACCCTTGTAAAGGTCTGCACACCAGTGGTGATCAGTTTTGTGCCTATTAGCTTTCTGCTATTGAAGTTTCCAAGAGCCAATGAAATCAGCATCTGATTCTTTTGAGTTAATTTGATTATAAACTCTTTTGGGCAGAATTTTCTTTGTTTTATAACAGCATCAGATCTCAGCTAGGGCAAAAATCTGCTTCTGTAGTAGCAACAAATTCAGGAGACTCAAAAGAAGTAAAGCAGCTAAATGAATTTGATTACTTGGTCTGTACTCTTCTCTATTCTACCCTGTTACCAGTACAGAATTGTAGCTGTGGTTCTAATCATGTAACAGTCATCCAGCATTTTCACTGGGTGTTTTTTTCCCAGAGATTTTAGCTTATGTAAAAATTTAACTTCTGATATGAATCGTGCACACAGAAGAAGCAACCCTTCTGGAAAATATGGAAAAAAACCTCCACCTCTATCTTCTAATTGTAAGGATGCTTTAGAAACGAATAAACAACTGTATTTAATAAATAGCTTTCCATGCACATGCCAAAACAGAGCAAAAAGATTGTAAATGATTAATCTCAACTGAAGCTATATTTGCTGATATTTTAAAGGGGAAAATAAACACATTTCAAAAGGATGCACAATTATAATTTTTTTCTTTTTAACCTTGAAACTTCACAAGTGTTTTTTAACATGAATTTCAGTGCATTCCAACCCACAGTTTAAATTCCTTTCCCTCTAGACCTGCTTTACTCTAATATTTATTTTTACACTAAATGTATTTTAAATAGTTTAGATTTCCAGAAATTACTAGTAGTTTGAAAGCTAAATATTCAGGGATTATTACTTTGACATTAACTGTATTACAGAAGGAGATACCACTGCATTTCTTGAATATGAAAACCTTTTAAGGACAGCTAAATCAATAGTCAGTAGTAGGTGGGATATTGAACTTGCGGCAACATGCACATTGCAAATGAGATCTATAACACATGTCAAAACTATAACTGGAGTGTTAAGTAACGAGGAAGAAATCATATTCCCATGAAATCTATGGAAATTTTTCCAGCGCTTCACTGGGGGTCACGATTGCCCCCAGTCTTCCTAGCTTCCTTCAAATACTCAGCATCTGCTTTGATTTTCGCAGCCACCCATTTCTAAACTCACAGGTTATAAAACTGAGCGTTAAAGGTTCTCTCTCTTCCTTTAGCAACCTCAAGGCATAGTGTGCAAGTCATAGGAGAGCACTAATCTTTGTTTCAGAGTCTTTTCATCCAATAGGTCAAATGGATAACAGGAGGCAATTAAATGGAACAGGTCTGCTTTCTGTGACAAGGCTGCAATGACCTCAAGGCATGTAGTGGTAATAATTCAGCTAAAATCATCCATCCTCCAAAACCAACGCTGAAAAACAAAAGAAATGCACTTTATTGCTCATTAATTTCTTGGTTGTGCAGTTTAGAGCAGGTTGCTATACATGACTGAGCAAAAGGCACTGGATAGTAGGCTTTATTTTCATCAAAATCCCCTAGTCCTGGAGGTGCTCGGAAGTCTGCCTAAGGCTCTGTGAAAGCTTTTTAGGCATCTCCTGGTGTGAAGCAATCTTTGCAGCTGTTTAACACACCCTTTCAACCTACAAAGGCTGGATAATTGCCCATCTGTAAATACTAGAAGAGGATGAGGTTGTAGCAATGTTGCTTTCCTGGTCTGTATCAGAAATAAGCTTTTTGTGCTCCAGCATCCTGCACCAGCCAAGGCAGATGGATGATCCCAGCACAGGATGCAATATGAAGTTCTTCAAACTCACTGAGATGCCCTGTCAGAGAGCAAACCTGTAGGGCTGACAGAGACGACCTGAATATTTTTCTTCAGAAAACGCTGAAAAATTGTGTGATGGTTATCATTATCCTTTTTTCCTGTGCAACAGAATTCAGGGTCCTACTAGAGACAGACTACCACTACAAAAATCTCAGAAGTTCAGAAAGCTTCTATGCAGCTGGAAAGTCTCCTCTATGCTTTCACAATTAATGTACTTTCATGTTCTAAAGTGATGTTTTTCCTGCTAAAAAGAAAGAAAAATTGGATTAAGACTCTGCAAGTGCTGAGTTTATAAAGTCCTTTATGAAAGAAATGAACAATGTGCTGGGCTCAGAACAAAGCACAGCACCTTAGTTGCATTTCATCCTATCTTTGGCTTTGGGCTTCATTAAACAACCAGGAGCTCCCAAGGTGACCCAATCACTCTTGAAATGTTTGTAACAGATCTGACAGTTGATGGGCACTTTAGAAACAAAATGACTTTTTTCTCACAGACGATAATCTTAATCATTCCTTGTTCCATGTTTGAAGCGTATAAAATATAGCCCACATGACCTTGAACAAAATAAAAACATTTAGCAAACAAACCGATATTCTAACTCTCCTTGTAACAACATAGGATAATGTAAAAGGAAGGATAAAAGAGAGGACACATTCTCATTCACATTCTGTTTCCTTTTCTTTCAACTGAGTGCTGCTCACTTGGTTCAACCAGTTGTAATTCCTCACCTTTGCAGATCACCAGATGTTCACGTTAACCCAAGTGTTCTATTTGACACCAGCCCAACGTGGCTGCAACCGTTTCAGCGCTGACCTGGCTCTGCTCCAGGAAGTCTTAATTTGTCCAAATGTACTTCTAGCTGTTGGTAAACCTTTTGCTGAGCCACACGTTGTAACTCTTAAATCAGCTATTCTTTGTTGTTTTTGCCTTGAATCTCATGTTACACTTCAGAACTCTGAGCCAAAGACAAGTAAATAACTTGGGAGCCGGAGATGGGGAGAGAGGGAGCAAGAAGTCATAGCTCTGTAAAACACTTGAAAAGGCTCATTAGATGTCAGTGTAGCTGCTGCATTAGATATCAGTTGTTGCTGTCAACTGATCTGTTTGACTCTGTGGTACTTTGAAAGATTGCAGTTGGCTGAACAGTATCTGCCACCAGCGCATGTGACAAAGAGGTGCTTAATTTTTTTGATCTAGAGGTGTTGACTTGCTTTGGTGGGTATTATACCTCCCTCTCACATGTGTGCCCCAGCTGTTCCTGTGTCTCAGATCTATGTTTTACCCATTGCTGTGGTCAGAGGGCTAATGTGTGAATTCAGCCAAAAACTCGTAGTGGCTTCCTTACCCATCAAAATGGAGTGATGGAGAACACCCTAACCAGAAGTAAAGTGGTGACGTTTGTCAGTTTTTTTAATGGTACCATTTCAGAGATGTCAGTGTAAGAAACCGTCTTCAAGCCATAATTTCAAGGAAGTGAACTATTTGATTTTTTTTTTTAGTGAAAACAGATATCCAGCCTTAGGCCTTTTTCTTTACACTGGATCATCACAAGTGGCAGCAGCAAAAGGTACTCGTGGCAAAACCTGCAGCTGCTCCTCAGGAAAAACAGCAGTTTGTGTAGCCTTTCAATTACTGCATAGCCACTTTAAAAGGGAAGATGTTCTTTTCTACTTTACACCTTTATTTTTTTTCTTTTGATCTTTAGCATCTGCTACAAAAATTACTAGTACTGAGATTTGGATTTTTTGAAAGAGTGGGTGTAGTCTGGTCATTGTGTTAGGATGCTAGATTCTTTCTAACTTAGTTTCCCAAGCTGCCTAATGCATATCAACTGCTGAGCCTGCCTCACCTCTTCCATTATAAGATGTTGATGTTATTTACATACTTTAAAAGGAGTGGTTAATTAACAACAGCTTGTAGAGTGATTTCAAGATGGAAAAACATAGCAATTACAGCAAAGAGTAAACACACTGCAGGCTAATTTTCATTGATGATAATGTTGATTAACAAATTTACAGCTCTAATAAACACTGTTACTGCTTTTCAGTGCACAAGCAGGTGAAGAGTTGCCATGAGAACTGATGCAGCTGAGTGTGTTACAGCTCAACACTATTGATGTCTCTTTATTATTATGATAATTGTATTCATTGATTACTAGGGCTAGATTGACCAAAGTGAGGGACTGTTGCTCCCAATTAACTCTGCCTGATGGTGTACATGCTGTGTGCCATGTCAAAGGAGCAAGTACCTTTGTGACAGTCTCGCTGCTTTTTCTCCTTCTCCCATCCACTTTGTGATGGGCTCTCTCCCAGGTGAATGCTAATACAAAATTGTGCAAGGCACTGCACAAACAGCATGCTCTACAGCATGAGGAATAAGCTATGATCATTGCCACCTTTTTTAGTTCTCAATGCTGATCACCAACACCTTAAATTTGTTTAACCTTTTCTTGAAGAGATGGCAGTTTTCCATTGTTTTGTTGTTTTGTTGTGGTATTTTTTATGTTGAAGCTTTTTGTAATGACTTAGGGACATACTAACACAGTAATTTGAGAATTTCAGGACACTTCTGTATTTCATCTATTCCTACCCGTTTTTAATCATACTTTTTTTGCTATAGCTAACTCCACTAAATGATCCACTGGGTAACAACGAGTAAATTAATGTCAAAGTATTTTTTTCTATTTCCCTAAACCAACTAAAACTATCCTTTAAGAAGAGTAACTACAGGTATAAACCTCATTTCATTCTTTTCAAATTTTGTCTTGTGAGTTAATACCATATTGGTTACTTGTTGCCTTAGCAACACAATTAAAACCATATTTTGAAAATAAAAAGACACTTCCTCTTGAATAACGAGCTGAACAGTCCCTCTCTGCCGCCCTTTTCTTTTCAGTGAAATATTTGCTTTCATTTACATTAGAAAATTATGTTTTGTGCATTTCCATTTTTCAACGTTATGGTCATTTTAACTAAAGCAATTGCTGAAAAACCTGTACCTTTGACATAATTTGGCTTTTGGCTGATCAGCTGAGAAGAGCTGTCATTCTTGACCTTTGAATGGTTTTGTTAATATTGTCATGTAATTATGACTTAAGGTTAAAAGTGTTTATCTTATAGAGAGCTTGGTCTGGAAGCACAGTTCTGCTTCCTTGCAGCTATTTGCTGTGGCCATCAAGGTAGGACAACCTGTCTCTCTCCCTTGCCTGCCCCCCTTGGCAGCGTTGGCAAGGGGGGTAGATGGGATTACTGTCATGGTCTTCACTGGGTTTTCTGTGACTTTGATCCCACTCATGGTCAACAGATCAGGATCTTGCTGTTTGGAGATCTAGGCTGTGAGATTAGAACTCCAGAGTCTGATGGTGCTGGGCTGTTCCTGGTGGATGTGCTTCAGTACCAAGTCACAGGGGAGCAGGGCTTGGCTCCATAACTTCACAGGCAGCTGCAACAACAAAGATCTGTGTCTTGCCTTTTTACCAATGTGAAGAGACATCAGAAAAAGATCTCCGCAGTCATCTGTGCAGTGTGGAGGGCCTTTATGTGTTTTAAGCATGCGGGTTTTGCCTGAACACCAAAGCTGTATGATCAGACTTTACACTCTGGGAACTTTTTGCAGCTGCAAGGAACTAGTTTTGTTTCCCTGCACAGTCAATGAAAAACCAGACCCTTGCTGAGAGCAGTTCAGAACTGGAATTTCTCTTAGTGCTGTAAAGACTGGTCTCTCTCTCTCTCTCTCTCTGTCTCTCTCTCTCTCCATTACCTAAAGACAAAGCCTAACAATGGCATTCTGCTAATATAAGCACTTCAGTTAGGTAACTAAAGTGATGCATAGGCGCAGTCGTTGTGAGGCCATTGCAAATTGCCATAGCGAAATACCATTGTGTCTCTACAAGGCAGCTGCGGTAAAAACACCACTTCATTTAGCACATTTGCTCTCTGTGCAAGTCTGCTAAAGAAATGACTTAGTGAGAGTTTACTAACTTGTTCCTGTTGGTGAAGTGACACTGGCTGCACACCAGGTGCCCACCAAAGCCACTAACACTCCCCTCCTCAACTGGACAGGAGAGAAAAAATACAGCAGGAGGCTTGGGGGTTGAGATAAAGTCAGGGAGAGATCATTCACTAATTACTGTCATGGGCAAAACAAACTCAGCTTGGGAAATTAGCTTAATTTATTACCAATCAAATCAGAGTAGGATAATCATAGAATCATAGACTGGCCTAGGCTGGAAGGGATCTTAGAGATCATTTAATCCAACCTCTCTGTCATGGGCAGAGATGCCTCTCAACTAGATCAGGCAACATATGGGGACCGAACGGGGATCGAACACCCAACCTTGGTATTATCAGCACCATGCTCTAACCAACTGAGCAGTAAAACCAAATTCTTTCCCCTACCTATCCCTTCTTCTCAGGTTTAACTTCAACTCCCAATTTTCTTTACCTCCTCACCCAAAATGGTGCAGAGGGATGGGGAACAAGGGCTCTGGCTAGTTCACCACATGTTATTTCTGCCGCTCATTCTACTCAGGAGGAGGGTTCCTCACACTCTTCCCTGCTTCATTGTGGGATCCCTCTCATGGGAGACAATCCTCCACAAAATTCTCAAATGTGAGTCCTTCTACACTAACTGCTCCAGCATGGGTCCCTTCCAGAGGGTGCAGTCCTTCAGGAACAGTCTTCCAACATGGATCCTCCCACAGGATCGCAAGTCCTGCCAGCAAAGCTTCTCCAGCATGGGCTTTCCTTTCCACAAGTCCTGCCCATAGCCTGCTCCAGCATGAGCTTCTCATAGGGTCACAGCCTTCTTCAGGCATCCACCTGTTGTGGTGTGGGGTCCTCCATGGGCTGCAGGTGGATATCTGCTCCACCATGGACACCCATGGACTACAGGGGTACAGCCTGCTTCACCATGGTCTTCACCATGGCCTGCAGGAGAATCTGTGCTCTAGTGCCTGGAGCACCTTCTCCCTCTCCTTCTTCACTGACCTGGGTGTCTGCAAAGTTGTTCCTCTCACGTATTCTCAATCCTCTCTTCCATCTGCTGTTGTGCCACAGGTTTGTTCCCCTCCTTCTTAAATATGTTATCACAGAGGTGTTACCTCCATCACTGATGGGCTTGGCCCTCACAAGCGGCGGATCTGTCATGGCGCTGGCTGACAAGGTCAAGTTGGATGAAGCCTTGAGTAGCCTGATCTAGTTGAGAGGCGTCCCTGCCCATGACAGGGAGGTTGGATTAGATGATCTCTGAGGTCCCTTCCAGCCTAGGCCATTCTACGATTCTATCGGACATGGGGGAACCTTCTAACAGCTTCTCATGGAAACCACCCCTGTAGCCCCCTGGGTTCAAAACCCTTGCCACACAAACCAAATAAATCCTATTATCACTGCGCAGCCAAGCAGGAAGAGAGTAGCCTGTTTTGTCTCTGTACTGTCAACAAACAGATAGTGCCTTGCAAAGTCTAAGTCAGTTATAATGCACAGCAGAACATGGAGATGCTGATGACAGTGTAATCTGAACGTGGGGTGCTGTATTAATAAGTGCCTGGTTTTGATTAGTAAAGCTTTTAATCCTGCCAAATGGTGCATGTAAGGGAAAGGATCAGATTAATTTTAGATTCCAGTTGAGTTTGGAAGGCTAAACTGAGCTGAGCTGATGAACAGCCAATAAATATAGATAATCACAATGTCGTTTTAACAGGATCTATATGAAAAAGAATAGTTCTTTCCTTCAATGGCTGCTCACAGCTCATTGCCAGAAATACAGCTTCAGTTTTATTTTTCATTTCATGTGCCAAAGTCAGGAGTGCATGCTTTAAAAGAGAAGCTATACAAATTAATTCACAGCATTAGCACAATGCAGTATGTCATTAAAAAGATAAGTAATAAGGCTTGGGGATAATGTGAACAGCTTGACTTTTCCCTGACTATTAGTTAAGAACTTAAAATGTGAGGTGCGTAAGATTTACTGAAAATCACCCTACATGAAATAATGACATAAGGGCTCTGTGCCTTTTTTTCAGCACAGTAAAAGCAGAAAATACATATCACCCATTGACTGATCTCACATCACAATATTTTGATTATATTAGTAGTCATGTGCCCTCAGTAATCTTGAGGGCTCTGGTACATCAGTCCTGCTCCCACCGCACTCAGTGGCAGAACTAAGTCTTCTACAGGTTTCAGTAACTACAAAATGTAGCTTTAAATGGTGAACCTAGAAACAAGGATATGTGGTTATTTACTGGGCTGTCTGTATGATTATAGCCTCAAAGTCTTGTGGTCCTTCATCAAATAAATTTATTAACCTTATTAATTGTAATATTAGGGTTACATTGAAACCAAAGTTTTGGTAATCTATATCCAGAATTAAAGGATTTATTTCTATTTAGAAGAAGGAGGAAGGGGATGCTAAGCCTGTGAGTAAAGGGTTGTTTGGTGGGTATAAAACTCTATGCTAGCAGATCCAAAAATTATTATAGACTCAACATTTGCTATTTTACATCTTTCGCTGGTGCTAGTAGCTTCTCTCTACCTATTGTTATTTCACACATTTTCCCATTAAAAGCAGGAGGTGTCCGCTTCATTCAATGCTCTGCTGACTTTCTTTCTCATCCTCTTTTTCAGACCTTCAGCTCCCACTTGTTTCCCTGGAGTGCTCCGGCCATCCTGGGCTGTCAAGGGCCAGAGCTGCAAGCAACGTGTCCCAGGGCAGCGAAAGCCCTGGCAAGAGACGTCCTGCCCACCTGCGGCACTGGTGGAAGGAGAGCACAAGCACACAGATGTAAGCTAATGACACCCGCCCCTGAAACTGCAAGTGCTTTGTTGTGCAGTCATCTGCAAGTCAGGGATGCAGAATGTAGCAACAGAGGAGACCACAGCAGATGGAGCCCTTGGATTTGTTACACCTCTCTACTTGCATAGCATTTGCTTCTGTACTAGCTTGCACAGGTTTTGTGTTAAAACAGCTAGGTCTTTATATTGAGGGCATAGAGTCACAGAATCACAGAATGACAGGGCTTGGAAGGGACCCCTGAAGATCATCTAGTCTAACTCTCCCACCAGAGAAAGATCACCTGAAGTAGATCACACGGGACTATGTCCAGGGGGAATTTGAAAGTCTCCAGAGAAGGAGACTCCACAACCTCCCTGGACAGCCTGTGCCAGTGCTCTGTCACCCTCATAGTGAAGAAGTATTTCCTTATGTTTAGGCTGAAAATATCGAGACAGTTAAAAACCTAGAAAACCTAGAAACACCTAGATAAATAAATAAACACCCAAAGACACCCATCAATATTTGTGTCTCATAGTGACTGGGCTCTTTCTTGCCCCACCCCTGCCTTGCCCCTACCATGGACACACATATGTGTGTTTTGCATAGAGACCCTCCCCGAAGTGAAAAATCAAGAAGTACTTGAGAACTGGTTGTCCAAGTGTTGGTTCCTACATTATAGTATCTCACAAATTTTATGCGCTGGGGATCTACCATTCTGCAGAAGGGAGTAAAGGTGTCTTTAAGATAGATATTATTAGGCTCAACAGAGAGCAAAAATCGAGGCCTGGAGAGGCCACATATTGCCAAAGATTACAGAGAAATGGGAGAAGAGCCCTGTGTCTTTTACCAGCAATCAGTCTTAGAGACACATAATTCATGTAGTTATATTCACATTGCATTTGCTGTGTGGTAGATTGGTACTCAGAGATTTTAACAAGCAGAGTAATAACCACATTTGTGAATATGCCCAAGTACAGCTCAGATTTCCTCAAATAATGAGCTTTTAAATAATAGATTTTTCTCTTAGGTTCGTTTTTTTTCTGTCTTACTTCTATGGATGATTCTTCCTGCGTGGACTACGGAAGCCATGTCACTTCCTAGACAAAGTTAGCATGCATAATTCTTTTATGTTTAGCTGATTTATTCTGGATTATTCCTACGCGTCATCATCTCTCATAGTATTTGGAAATACAGTTTATGGTATTCATTAGGGAAAGCATGCAGTACCACATGTTTGCGTCCCTTTATTACATTGAAGAAAGTGCTAACAATAGTGCACACTTTCCATAGGGTTGTTTGGGCCTTTTTTTCTGAATTCGCTACAAATCAGTGTTGAATCTGAGTACCCTGACTATGTACTTCTGTTATTTAAGCTGCTTTTTTTATCTTCACTCTGAATGTCCTCGGTTTGCAACGACTACAATATGCCCACAATGCATTTACCATTATGTACCCTCAAATATAACTCCCTTCTAACACAGTTGTTTTCTATGATGGAAACTGAGATTTAAAAATACTGAAAGCAATAAAAATACTTGACGTAAAGCTTTGCTCCAGCCTGCTTGGTTTCATTCTATGTGGCGCTTATCTCAGGGGAAGAAATGCTAGTTTCCTATTTCCACTAATTTCACTATTTAACTATTTTCTTATAGCTCATTATCCTCATTTGCAAAAGCACTTAATTAATGTTATGTATTTTTATTGCTTTCCAGGAATCGGGTACCAGCTTCACCAGGCCACAAGGACAGCCTTAAAGCTCAAGACCTTTCTGTCATCATCAAAGCATATGTGCTTGTGACATCCTTAACACCTCTGCGGGCATTCATTTATTCAAAAACCACTGTCTGGCATCCACCCAAGAAGAAGTACTTTTCTGTAAAGGTAAAACATTTCATCTCCTACTTTTTTCCATCTTTCAGGCAAAGTACAGCAACAGAAAAATAGTTAATATCTTTCTTGTCTTTTCCAGCTTATTTATTTGCAGTCCCTAGCTGACAGTGAATATTCTCCTAATGTACAGCTTTCACTTCTCAGAATGAGAGGGGTCTGCCTCACGGAGCGGAGAGGAGTTGCCCTCCACAATGCGGGTTATGAAGGGTTCTGGGATTTGCTTGCTTGAGAGCCCGTTTTTATCAGTGACATTTGACAGCAGTGGCAAGGTTGGACTTTTCTCTAAAGGACAGCAGTGGGAGGGCTGTCATGCAGTAAAATCTTCTGTTGGTATATTGACACTGTTTTATAAAGGAAAGTAAATATTTAAAATAGTTTGTTTAGATTTCTTTTTTAGGTGCAGTAAAATGGAATAGAGGAGGGTCAGGGCACTTCTAAAAAAGGGGAAGGAAGTATACCATGGAGAGGCAGGGCCTCCCACGGTCTCAGTTTTATGAAGAAGGATGTTTCACATCTGCCTTAGCTGGGTTGTCTCTGGACATTTCTTGATGCCCAAAGAGACCTTTCTCTCTCCATGTCTAGTTTGCTCAGCAGCCCTGTGGATTTCCAAACATGCCTTCCCATTCCTTTGTTCTTTCAGCAAGAAACTCTTCTTGCAGCACAGCAGATCTTTGTGAAGGAACTACAGTTTTGTGGCTTCTCTTTTCTAGTTGAAGGAATAAAGTAAAAAAGTAGTCACAAAGAAAAGTGATTTCCTGAGGTCACATAGATCAGCTCCTACAGGAGCCCTCTGGGGATGGGTGCACTTTGCCCATGTAGTCTTCCTGGGGTAGGAGCAGTCTTGGTTTTGGATCAGTCTGAGTGCTGTGGTGTCACTGTCAGGACTCTTGATGATGCCAGCCATTTGGTATGTTCTACAATTTTAGCTCTCTCAAAATTAAGTTCTTAGTCTAAGCTCATTATCTAATTCTAGTTATTGGAGAAACAGACACCTCTAGAGAACAAATCATCCCACTTAATTTAGACTCTCCTTCTAAAAGTGTCTGCTTCCTTCTATGGGCTATGACATTCTTAAAGAAGATACCAAATTCTAGATTACCAAAATTAGTTGAGATTAACCTACTTCTCTTCTTTTTGCCTTCCTGGAAGCTATGGAAGCCCACAGAGATACATAATTTTGCCATCTATTTTCCTCTGTTTACATTTAGGAAGACTGATGGTCACTCGCTTTCAAATCTTGGGGTTCAGTTTTGTTTTATGTTTATTAAAATAGCACAATGTCCAGCAGTATCACTATTGCAGCTGAAGAAGAGACTACTTTAAAGGCTAGTAGTCATTAGCAATTGTGATATGGCTCTGTAAGATAATTCCCACTGAGGTGAACAGGGGGCCAGTCACCATCTACAGAGCACTTTTGCAGCTGAAGAAGCAATAAAAATGACAGATAGAAGCAGCAGCACATCTACAGTAGTTCCAATTTGGTTACTGCTGCTGTAGTGTTATATCTTCCACAGCTTTAGGCAGTCTTGTCAAAATGGCAAGAAATAAACAAAAAATAGGCACCACAGAAAACACATTTGTAGTGATGTATAGTTTGAAATGCAAATTAACAGAATGATGGAAAGTGGGATGTATAAGACTGCTTCTCAGCATAAACAGTGTGCCCTATATAGAACCCAGGAGGAGTCAGGGAGTCTCCAGCAGAAGTGAGACACTGGGTACTAATGGAGTGGCCAGAAAGCACCATTGGGAAGATCAGGAAGAGGCTTCTGTGCTTCATGCAGAGGGACCAGGCAAAAGAGCATCAGTCAGAAAACAATACTTGGGAGAAGGTCTGAATTCAAACATTGACAACCTTTGGGGTGAGATTACATCAATTTCTCATAAACTTCATGGAGCCATCACCTTTTCAATTGGGACGTACAACATGGCAGAGTGATCTCTCCCTAAGCAGTCAGTGGAACTATGTGTGTTTGGACCAGCCAGGGTACTTGGTCCGGAAAACTCCTGAGCTGTCAGTTTCTGCCGACTCTGTTGCGTAGGAAGGAAAATTGCTTGTTATGTTGTGAAGCTCCAATCTGTCAAGAGTCAATAAAGTCAGAAAGGATCTCTAAGACACGTTCTTCCACTGATGGACAGAAGGCCCATCAGTACCATTGGGGGCTGAACACACATCTAAAGGAGACTTTGGTCTGAAAAAATTTGTTAGTGTTTCATATGTTTTTCCTCAAGAGCAGGTGACTGGTTTTTGTGGGTTTTGAGTTTTTTTTTTAAGAGGAACAGATAAGAATAATTTAATATGCTCCATTTCCATCATAGTCAGGCTGCTTTCAGTAATGTTGCACAGTTATTTAGAGACCTCCTCAGTGTATATAGGCCTCTGGTCAGCAAGTTTTCTCATATCAGTATATTTAAACTAATATCAATGAGAAATCCATCCACAATTTTGGTTAACTTTGTTACAACATGCTATCACAAACTCAGTATATTAAGTTTAAAATTTCGTCTGCTGCATACAACAGCACTTTATGGTTGTTAGAAGTAACCAGAATGTGGTATATATGAAGGAAAGATTTTTTAAAAGACTGGTGATTGGCTACCAGATATTATCACATGATTAAGAGATACTGTGCAAAGAAAAAACAGTTCAATCAATTAAATAATACTGTATTCCCAGCTGCTTCTTTGTTAGTAAACTATTGCTAATGGTTTTTACAACTCATATTTACTTATCCTAATCATAGTGGCAAGGCTTCAGAATTACTCCCTGAATAAGCATCAGCCAAATGGCAGTTCAGGAAGAGTTCAAGTGTGTTTTGCTCACCAGCTGCCAGGTTTTATCTGGATTATACATATTTTAGTATCTCAGTTCAGAAAGCTAAGGAAGGTAAATCTGGAGCTGGCATAAGGATTTTGTGTGTGGCCAAGGGGTAAAAAAAGTGTGACTCTAGATTTGGGCCCCAGTTGGAAAATTCAGGAGATGCAGGGGAGCTAATGGCTTATGTAATAGCCTTATTTCCTTGTGGAAATTTGGAAACCCCTGATTTAGATGATCTGTGCATTGAAAAACTAATAATAAAATAGCATCTTTCTATTTTGCATATAGTCCCTGTTAAGGGATGGGTTTCTGTCAATGTAGGCAATAATTACCTTCATGTTAATTGACATTATGCATATGTATTGAGCAGAAGGCTGACTCCTGAGCCATCTTCTGTGCGAGCCATCTTCACTGATGTGCGAAACACTCATTTATGTTTTATTATCTCAAGGTCTAGCACATTGTGAAGTTCCTCCTTTGCCCTGTCATTAACCTTTCCCAACCTGGTCCCAGCTTCTTAACGAAGGGGTGCACTTTTGTAGACTGCAGTGGTGCCACATCCTGTGTCACCTGGGAAGGCTCTTCTGTGCCATGGGCAGCTTCCAATGTCTTTTCCCTTGTCCAAAATAGACAGTCAGGTGCCTCCTGGATTTGAATTCCTTGACTAGTGTTCTTGCATAACCCTCGATATCCTCAGCTGAAACTATGTTCTTAAGTGATTTTCCAGTTGTTCAGTGAAGTAAACATAATTTATTAAAGCAATTTGCTGTTAAGCTTGCTGTGGTGTAAGTCACTATAACTATCGTTGAAATTCTCTCTCTGTGTATTAAGCATTTGGAAACTTGATTAAAGAGAAATATTTTTACGCTTAACGCATATGTAAATAAAACTGGACCCTCACCTACCCAGGAAATACATCCTTTAATATGACGTTTCAGTCTGGCTTAGAGCCCAACACTGTGAAAATTAGGTTCCAGTATTGCCCTCAAGTGGCCATTTTCGATACTACGTCAAATAACAGCTGGGGATACTTGAAACACATGCAGATAAAGCGCAAATTTCTTAGAAACAGCAGAAAGTCTCAGCTTTTTTGCCCTTTTCTTTGTTTTTGAACTCCATATTCTTACCCTGTCACTTAGCAGGAGCAAATACACGAGAATATTGCCATCAACTCTAAATCAGTTACATTGCAGGGTTATTTGGGAATAAAATTAGATTTGTTGCTTAGATTCTGTAAGAATTTCACTGTTCTTGCAAGCAGCCTGTGTAAAGAATCAAACGTTGTGATGCTCTTTTTTCTGGGAGACAAAGCATGACATAAATGTCATCTCTGTTTTTGGTCCTCATACTATCTAAGGCCCTATCACTTCTCTTTTCACTGATACAAGAATGAAAGTTTGCCTGGACTGGGGAAGATCGTAGATATGTTTACTCTGACATTCTGTTTCTGTTAGTAACCTGGCATTATGAAACTGTGTAAAAGGACAAGCATAAAGTGGTAGTCATCCCTAGACAGACTACACTTTCTTCTAGTAACCTGCAAGCTTAGAAACAGAAAGCTGGAAGTCGAATATTTATGTTTAATAAGCTCCAGTGGACTTTTATGCTATGCAATTCTCTACTAGAGTTTTTAATTCATTAATGCTTTTGATCTCCCAACATCTTGCGGCAATGAGAACCTACAGATTATTTATTTGTTGCTTGAAGAAGAAAATTTGTTTGCTTTAAAGCTTCTATCTGATTACTTAATTTCATATCCCTAATTCTTATCTTAAGAGAAAGAATGAGTAATTCTTCCTCCTTACCTCTCCATGTCTGTGCCAATTTGTCATGCAGTGCACAAATGAAGTTAAAATTCTTCCTGGAGCTCTTTTCTGCTCTTCTCATTATGAACATCCTAGCCTAGTTAATAAGATCTCTAGACTGATTATAACATGTGGGTCTGTCATAAGTCTTTACACTGTTATCCAGGCCATTAACTCACTGCTTTTCTCTTGGTCCACAGATCCTCTTGCTCTGGCTGCTCAATCCAGGCAGCTCTATAAGCATTGCCCTCTGTTGTTCCCAGCTTTCCCAGACCTACCTCCTGTTGTCCTGATCCCTCTTCTCAGCTTTCCCTTTTTGTTATCCAGCTTTCTTTAGTCAAACTGATCCACTTTTGCTTCTCAAAACAAGCTGGGAAGTGCTTTTAGTAAATCAACCTTATTTTTCCACTGAGAAGTTGATGTTCACTTGGGAAACCATTCTTAGTTTAGTCTTAGGCAAAGGACCTAATATAGTGGTTGCTGAAGGTAGTAAGTGATTTTTTTTTTTCTTTGGACTTAGTCTTAAGAGCAAGAATCTTTAGAGGAAACCTTTCTCTGTTGGCCTTTTCTCCTTCACATGAATAAGTTATAAAAGCTTTGAGGCACAAGAAGGTGTTTGTTTGGTTTTTTTTTTGTCCTGAACTATTAAATAACATCTCTTTAAAAAATCTTATATAAAGAAAAAATATACAGAAGTGGAAAATGTACTGTATAAAACAGCTGAATAATACCACAGTTTCCTCTTTCAAGTGCCATGTTAGAGCTGCAGGAAATGGCACATCATAATGATAAATCAGAGGGGGGAATAAACAGACCTGCCTAAAGATAACACTATAAACTTATGACAAATTACTGCACTGTTTTCTCTGTGATTTATTCTGGAACCATTGTTTTGATTATGGGTACATTTTTTCTCCCATTTCATCTCTTATGGCTTTTTCTATAAACTGTGATCAGTGGAGAGGTGTGTCTGTACTAACAGGCAATACAGGGAATAGCTTCACTGCAAAATATGTTTTTGTGGCCTTCCATGTGGAATCAGTCTGTATTCTTGCAGACATCTTAGATATTTAGATAGCTCTATATCTATAATCAAAGAGATTCTTGTTGTGTGTAGTGTGTTTTTGTATCTTTGCACAACTACTTAACACTCAAAGGTATTCGGACTTGGTGAAGATATTTCACCAAATACAGATCCACTATGAAGAACGAATGTATGAAAATGAACTGAGAGTACAGAGCCTATACAGAGATTGATTAAACTGTTTCAAGTGAAAGCATCCTCAGCTGTTTTCGGGGATATGTAATTACTTTGTCTTTTGAGACCCTGTAGATCCAATTGATCAGAAATAGTGCAATAGCTTTGATGTATAGGAGAACAATCTGGAGAGGATGCCCTTCATTATTTGGAAAAGGGTAATTTCTTGAAACCAAAGGTCATCTTTTTGGTTCCTCAGGCAGAAACCTTGCTTTCAGATATGATCCTGATAACTTTGTCTGCCATCTAGTTCTGAAGACTACAGTTAAGACCCAGCAAGGTCTTTTCAAAGTCTCTTCATACAAATCCTGTAAGGTATTATGCACCAAACCCCAAAATATAAGCCTCCAAATTACACTGAACTACTTAGCAGCCCAAATGGCCTCTTATCTTCTATCTCCTTGCCTCTTGGGTAAGTTCAAAGCTCAGCTACACCTCCAAAGGTGAGATATTGTTGCAGGGAAAAATTGAAAAGTACACATTGTTTAACCAAAACCAGTGGCTATCTGATGATATCTAATTAACTGGAAACCAGTAATAATAATACACTTGCTATCAATTTCAGTAACAGAACAGGTAAACCATGATACTGGATGCTTCAAGAATGTTAATAAACATTGCACATTTCTAAACATCCTTCTATAAATACCATCTGGAGCTGTAGTCAAATCCACTCACTGACCCACATTTACCCAGACCCTCTGTCATAGGAAGCATGGGTTACAAACACAGCCCCCCTCACCTGGGGTGCAGCTTCCCCTCTTGCTTGCAGAACTGGGGGCTTCAGCTCTGCGTGCGCTCATTTCATGTGTACCCATGTAGGGCCCATGCCCTCATGTACCCTCATATTCTGCTGACCAGGTTTTGACTTCTGCAGTTTCTACCCCAGAGTTTCTCCCCCTGCTGCAAATTTTCATGCTGCTTTTATATTATTTCCCAAGCTGACTCCTTCTGTGTTTTAAAAGTCACTTTATAATTTCCTGGTTGCCGTTTAACTTCACTGATGGTCATCTTCCTCTTTATCGTGATGCTTGGGACAAATATCTTTCCAAACAGTTCTGCATATTCCAGACACGTAGGTTTTGATGTCTGTGAGTGGGCTCTGCGAGCACTGCCATGGCATATCTCCTGCTTGTCTTTGGTATGTCATATAGATTCCCTGGACAGTCGCTGGAGGAAAAGAGCAATTAACGTCTTCATTTTGAGATGTCTACCTTAGGATGTCGCAAGCCATGCTCTTCAAGCATCTGTGTTGTTCAGTGAGGTATAGAAGGAGCCTGTACATAGGCATAAGCCATATAGTCTTGTAGGGCAGAAAACCTCTGCAGAATTTGACATCTGAGTGAATTGTCTTCCTGTAAGCTGTGCCTCTAAATGCCTGTTGGAATCGACAGAAAACTAATGAATGCAGTCAGTGAAGGCAAGTGTTTTAAGTTTGCATTTATTGCCATTAAGGAAAATCTTACTTGCTCGTCACATCAGGAGGTTGTGCTAGGGCTGAGCTAGAAGGTGATCTCAAGATCGCTACAATTTGTTTCTATACTCCTTCTGAGGGCAATCCTCTTCTGACCATTCAGCTAGCTGCCCCAGGCTGCCCCAGCATCTCTCCTAAGAAATCCATTTGCAAAAGAAGCGCCAGACGAAAATCCTCTCTAGGGAATTGCTACAGTAACTATAACATCCAGCCCTGTGGGTGCCATCCTCTTCCACTCTCCTTGAGTCCCCATGACTCTGTGAATGAAGCTTGCAAATTGGAATTTCTTTGTCAATTAAATTGCATTTTTCAGTATGTCAGGCCTTTAGCTGATGGCTCAGTATATTTTTGAAAAGCCAAAGGCATCCACGTCACTGCAATTATAAGCCTTATTTTAATGACTGCAGATTTTAAAAAGTAGATGTCAAAATGAGTAGGGAAAAGGCACTGTAAAATTAATACTGAATTAGCCAAATCTTTTTTTAGCCAAATCTTTTTTTGCCCAGTGAGTTATCCTAAAGCAAGAGTACCAATCAATGCATCAAAGGTCAATGAGTTAAAATTAATCTTAAGAATGTTTCTAGTTCATTCTGCCTTTACAAAAAATATGTGCTTGATCCATCTAATTTGACTGAATTTGCACATTTCTGTAAGGCATTGCATAAATATGTGGAACAGACCTCCAACTATATTATTCAGCATGTGGATGAACATCTTCAAGCTCCCAAGAAGTCTTGTGATTCTGTCTGCAATGGTGTCATTGCACAAAATGCATGTACATGTCTGCGTTAGATTTTACAGTCTATTAAAATTTAAACTCTATTTCTCTGTTACAAATTAGCCAGTCAGAGGTCAGCTTTCTCCCAGACTAAATTACTGTGACTGACAGCAGGAAATCTGTCCCATTCCATTCACCTTTTACGATTCAGTGCTGCTTTAATCATGCTCAATCAATAATGTGATTGAATTTTGTTGGGCAGGTAGTCCATTTCCTCTAAAGGTGAGAGAACCAGCATCATTGATGATCGTCTGAAGAAACCTTCAACTCAATGACTTTAATATTTTGCAGTTGAACACATATATTAATATACCTTTGTTGAGAACTCTCGGAAGAACCCGAAGTTGCTGCAGATTTTCACACTTTACCACTCCTAATCCATGTAGTTTATATTCTATCAGCTGCTGAGAAGTCTGTAGAATCTGTAAGAGTCAAGCCTAATCTGATTTCTTTTAATAAGATTTTTTTCATTAATTGGAATTTAACCAATTTTTCTCTTGTCTCTATTGGTCCTGAAAAAGCCTGACTAAACATTTATGTTCAGTCATTGGCTTAGAATAAACATTGTCGAAAACTCAATGTTCCCTAATACGAACCTATTGAGCAATGTTTCTTTTCTAGTCTGGCTAAGGAGGGCTGTAACTAAAATGCTGTTCTTCAGAGAAGCCAGTTTTATTTTAATGCCTGTTGTGCTGGAAACAGTTGGCTATTATAGCCAACAACATGCTTCGAGTGCAAATAGGGCAAATCAGCCTGGTTTTCATCAATTCTTACTAGAAATGTATGCATTGTGTGTCCTTTGTGTTGAGGTGCTTGGGAACTGATTTATGGTGTGGAGCAAATAAGCTAATGGGTCTTTTTTTCTGTCCCTCTTGCCCTTCCTTCCAATAATGCCCATCTCTCATAAAATTCTGCAACTCCTTATCTTCTCTGTGCAGTAAAATAACACAGCTTCTCACTTAACCCCTCAATACCCTCTGCAGATCTAGGAAATTATGAAAAACTAGAAGCCAGGGCAGCAGGA